>NW_004955513.1:5709347-5762622 GCF_000276665.1 Chinchilla lanigera
GGCGCTTTTGCGGCTGAGCTAAATCCCCAGCCCCATTGCTTGATTTCTTAATGATAGCCATTCTTTGTGGGGTGAGATGAAATCTCAGTGTTGTTTTAATTTGCGTTTCTTGAATGATAAATGATGCTGAACATTTTTTTCATGTATTTATTCACCATTAATATTTCTTCACCACACCTGGCCTAATTTTTTCAAAGAACCAACTCTTCAATTTATTAATTCTTTGCATTGTTTTTGTAGTTTCCATTGCATTAATTTCTGGAGAACTGGAGGTGGTCAGGAAGGGGATGCTGAATGTTTTGGTTCTGAGCTTTATAATTTCTTGCCTTCTCTGGGCTTTTGCTTTGATTTGTTCTTTTTCTAGAAGCTTGCGGTGCAGCATAAGATTGTTTATTTGTGCTCGTTCTGATTTCCTGAGGTAGGAATTCACTGCTATAAATTCCCTCTGAGGACTGCTTTCATTGCATTCCATAGGTTCCTATAAGTTGTATCTACATTTTCGTTTGATTATACTTAGTGTTTAATTTCTTCTTTGATTTCATCTGTGACCCATTGATTGTTCAGGAGGGTGCTGTTAAATTTCCATGTTTTTATGGAGTTCTTGTGATTTCCTTTGTCATTAATTTCCAATTTCATTGCACTATGGTCCGATAGTATGCATGAGATAATTTCAACTCCTTTGCATTTCCTTAAGCATATTCTATGTGCTAGAATCTGGTCTATTTTAGAGAACGTCCCGTGTGCACCTGAGAAGAATGTGTATTCTGATGCTGTTGGGTGGAACACTGTACGGGTCTACCAAGTCCATTTGTTCACATGTTTGGTTTAGTTCTGTTATTTCTTTGCTAATTTTTTGTCTAATTGATGTATCTTTTTGTGACAGTGGGGCATTGAAGTCCCCTGCTATGAATGTGTTGCTGCTTATTTCTTTTTTTATGTCTGTTAAAATTTGTCTTATATAGTTGGGTGCTCCTGTGTTTGGTGTATAGATGTTTATGATTATTATCTCTTCCTCTTGAAGTTTTCACCTCACAAGTATGTAGTGACCTTCTTTATTTCTTTTAATTGTTCTTGGTTTGAAGTTCCCATTGTCTGCAAACGGAATAGCTATACCCGCTTTTTTCTGGGTACCTGTCACATGGAGTATTGTTTTCCATCCTTTGATTTTCAGTCTATGAATTTCCTTTTGAGTTAAATGTGTTTCTTTTATACAGTATATTATTGAATTTTGTTTCTTAATCCAATCTGCCAGTCTCCTTCTTTTGGTTGGTTAATTAAATCCATTTACATTGATGGTTATAACTGATATGTATTGGCTTATCTTTGTTATGTTGTTTTCCTGCTGTTGGTTCCTCATTTCCCTCTGTTTAATTGCTTGCTCTGTTTGGTGGTTCCTTCCTGTTGTTGTTCTTAAAGTTGTGGTCTTTTTTTTTTTAATCTCTTTCTAAAATATCTTTTAATACTCTTTGTAGGGTTGGTTTGGTGCTCATGAAGTTCTTCAGTTGATCTTTATTGTGGAAATATTTTATTTCTCCATTAATTTTGAAGGATAGGTTTTCCAGGTACATCAATCTGGGTTGGAAGTTGTTTTCTTTCAGGACCTGAAATATTTTACTCCAAGTTCTTCTTTTTTTTTTTCCAAGCTCTTCTTTTTTTTTTTTTTTTTTTTTTTTTTTGGTTTTTCTCCGGTACCGGGAACCGAACTCACGACCTTGCGCTTGCCAGGCAGGCGCTGTGCCGCTGAGCTAAATCCCCAGCCCCTCCAAGCTCTTCTTGATTTGATGGTTTGTGTTGAGAAATCTGCCATGATTATGATGGGCTTTCCATTATAGGTGATGTGTTTCTTTTCTCTAACGGCTTTTAATATTCTGTTCTTTTGTTGAATTTCTGGGATCTTGATCACTATATATCTGGGTGTGGATTTATTTTGATTATGGTAATTGGAGTTCTGTATGCCTCACTTATCTGTATGTCCAATTCTTTTTCCATGCTTGGGAAATTTTCTGTTATTACCTCCATAAATAGTCTTTTTATATCATTTGTGCTGACACCTGCTATTTCATTGATACCTATTAATCTTACATTGTTTTTCTTTGCTTCATCTTGTAGCCATTGAACTATTTCTTGGTTTCTTGGTATTTTTAAGAGATCCTTCCTTTCATGGTCATTCATAGCAATGCTGTCTTCAAGGTATGAAAGTACATCTTCATCTTTGTTCAAGTGGTTTTGACAGCTTTCGATGGAAGTTTGAATTTCCTAGATACCAGTTTGAATCTGTTTCATGCATTCCAGTTCTTTCCTATGCTGTTCATTCAAGATTTCCATTAATTTACTATGCTCCTCTATTTTCTATGTCTTCTTTAGATGTGCTAAGCAGTTCTTTCATTATTGTTGTCATTTCTTTTTTACCTGAGAGATTATTTCTGATCTGATGTCTTCTGTGGCCTGATGGAATTGTTTCTTTACTTCAGCTGCTATCATTTTAGAAATTTCAGGTGTATGACTTCTAAGCTCTTCTATGCCAATATTTCCTGGACTTGTTCTGGGTGGGGTAGAGGTCTATGATTGCATTTTGCTCCTTTATTTTGTCATTTTCAGAGATGCAGAGGTTCCCTGGAGCTCAGTGTCACTCCCAGGATGGTGTCATCATAGCAGGGCAAGGACCCTAAAGGTCCCTGGTGCTCAGTGTGACTCCCTCTATGGTGTGTGTGTGTGTGGGGAGATGTGATCCCTGATGCTCCCACAGCTGTCTGAAGCTCGGCTTGGCTTCCACTCAGGGGTTCCCAAAGCTGTCCAGGTTTCAGCCCTATTTCCACTGGGGTGTAGTAGTGGTCACTGTGGCTCCATACATTGTCCTTACCCTGCCTGGTTCCCACATGAGTGGGGGAATAAGTGCGCAGTCACTGAGGCCCCTGAAGCTGTCTGAATTTCAGCTTAGCTCCCCTGAGGGTGTGGGGTGGGGGCAGGGAGGGGAACCCAAGGACCTTGAGGTGGTCTGGGCCTCCCCCTGGCTCCCAAGCTGGTGGGGCAGAGATGGGGCCGGCTCACCAGTGTTCCTGAAGGTGTCCAAGGTTCCACTCAGCTCCCAACAGGGAAAGAGGGGAGGAGGCGAGGGAGTGGAGGGAGGGGAGGAGGGGAGGGGCAGGGAGTGGACCCCAGGTCCCTAAGGCTGTCCGGGTTTCTGCCTGGTTCCCAAGCTTGTGTGTGGTGGGGGCAGCAGCAGCTCGCCGGAGTTCCCAAAACTGTCTGAGGTTCAGCTCAGCTCCAAGGGGGGAGCTTTATTTTCTTTTGTATATTCAAGTTTATCTTTCTACTGTTCTGTTTATTATTTGGCTAGTTCTTACAAATATATAATTTGTTCTTTTTTTTCTTCTTTGATAGTGAAGGCATTTTAAATTGTGCATCTTTCTCTACATAAAGCTTTGCTGTGATTTCTCCTTTATGTCAGTTTTAAATAATCTTTACTTTCCTCTTTGCCCTTGTTAATTCCCAATGTCTATTTTTTCCATTCCACAAATGGTATCTTCCCTTCTCTGGTTTCACAGTTAGAAATGTAATTCTTTACTGTTTTAGTTTGGTTATTTACCAGTCTCACTACCAAGATGCTTTATTTCCATCACTGAGTTGTTCTGTGTCCATTTATTCTGTTTCAGCCCCATTCAGTAAGGGCTTCCCCTGCACTCACCCCACCCCTGGTGGGGCTGGGTCACTGTCCTTGTGCCTTGTGGATGTCCCCAGGACCAAGTGGTTGGTCTCCGCCTCTGCCGCATGTTCCTAAGGCCTGACTACAGCCCCTACTTGAATCTCAGCATGCTTTCTTCTCCCTTTGTGGCTCACCACAGGCCCACGTCCTCGGCGTCAGCCCTGCTCTGCCCTTGGAGACCCTCTCTGAAGCAGTATGCGCTAGGGTCTGATCTCTTACGTGCTCTCAGGAGTCCTCCCTGGTCCTCACCTGGGTTGCTGTGCCTCTGTGGGTGTCACTTTGTCTTCCAGCTTCCTGCGACACATGGGGCACTGGGTGCTGCTGGCTGCTGCTTTGTCAGTGACCTATTCTCTGCCTGGTGTCTAGAAACAAGGGGCAGGTCTGCTTCAGTGAGGAATGTTTTCTCCCATTGTCTAATTACCTCATCTCCTTTCCTGGCTGTCTTTACTTTCAGAACTCTTGTCATTTCATGTGCTATGTCTGGCTTTGCTCCTTTAGGTCTCTTACAATTTCTGTCCCTATACTTCCGCTCTGTTTCAGGATACTACTTATACTCACCTCCTTGCTGCTAGGTGGATTTCAGGCCCTGAGTTGTCTCATTTATCCTAACTGACTCCGTGTGGCAGGCAGTTTGTGCTATTTCTAAGTGAAGAGTTTCTAGGCCATGTGATTTCATCAGGGCAAGGGGTAACCGCATTTGGGTCCACATTGGCTTGTTGCTCAATCCATGTCACTCTCACTGCCCCATGCTAGTCACAGGGACGCTCATAGGGAACTTCTCTGCCTCCTTACTGGCCACTGGGAGTTGAGGGCAGGGTGAATTTGGATCTGATTTCTGTGCCGTGTTCAGGGCCTGATACAAACAGTCTACCTGTTTATTGAACAAATAGTGTTGCCCAGGACTACTGAGGACTTAGTATGAACTCACCCTACCTTGCAGCACCCAGGAGAAGGGAGGCACATATGTGCCAGCATCAGGCCTTCTTCCTGTGCTGAACTCTGCTGTCATTCACAGACTGCTTCAGTTTCTCATTTTCCCTTTGCTTGAAGATACCAGATTTTTTTCTTGAAATTAGCTTTTTCTGTAATTCCAGCACTTGGGAGGCTGAGGCAGGAGGATCATTGCAAGTTTGAGATAGCTTGGGCTACAAAGTGAGTTCAAGACCAGCCTGAACTGCATAGTGAGACCCTGTCTCAAAAAGACCAAAAAAAAAAAAAAAAAAAAAGGACATTAATGTTTTTATTATAGAAAGTATATACTGATTAAGAACATTGAAAAGAAGTGGTTTTCCAGTGAAAGCTGTGATTTGAGTGCCATATTTCTCCACTTCTGGTAGACACCCTGCTCCTCTCAGAGCTGGGTGGGGCCACTGCCCATCACAGAATGGAGTACACAGTAGCTACTGACTGCATGCCATCTGCAGGGATTGCACCCTTTACCCCAGAGACCCAGACACAGAAAGTACTCTGCAGGAGTGTCAACCTGGGGTCCCTACTCCTGGACCCAGCATGTCCTGGCTTGTGTGGAGCTAGGTGGCATGTCTCTATCCAGCTGCTGGCCTGGAGTATGGGTGTCCTGAGGAGCAGAGTCTCTGCAGGTCCCCCTCCTCTAGCCTTTCAGTGTGTGGGTACAGTCAGGAACTGCGGGTCTTCGGCGACAGTGTAGGGGAAGTGTGGTTTCACACAGATCTGGCTGTTGGCACAACTGTGCATGTCTGTGTATGTGTATGGGCACAGGTGGACATGTGTACAGTGTGTGGACAGGCATTAGTGAATGGGTGTGTTCCTGTGAGGCCTTCCATATGGGGAGCTGGCTAGTCCTTACGGGGTATGTCTGCTGAGCCATGTGGGGTGACCGTGGAGTCTCCACGGACTTGGCTATGTGTGCACAGAGCAGTGTGTGCGACTCATGGGTCCTCTTTACCCTCCTTCCCAGGGTGGCCTTGTCTGTGCTCGTGGGTGTATGCTGGTGTGCATGCTGAGAAACCTGTGTAAGTACATATTTGGCTGGGCCAGGCTTGTGCAGTCAGATGTGTATGTGCGACTGGGTGAAGGTGTGAAGGCTGCTATGGGCTGTGCATGTTCTGCCTGTGTTTAGGCCTGTCCCTGTCTGTGCTGCTGTGTGCCCCCCTAGGCTGCTACCTGTGTGTGGGTGGTGTCTATCTGGGCTGCTGGCAGTTTTCTGCACCCAGCAGGACTGAGAAGTCCTGCCAGTGAGCCAGCTCCCACTAAGAGGTAGTGGCTGCCCCAATAGCATCTAGGACTGAGGCTGTGGGAGGAGGGCTGGGGTGGAGCAGTACCTTCTGTGGGTGGGGTCAGGTATGGCATCCAGAGTTGGGCATTTTGGTTGGACTTTGTTCAGGCCATTCCCTGGCTGATGGACACTCCTTGAGGCCATCTTTCTGGGCCCTCTAGACATCATCTCCCCATCAGAGACGAGTTCTTCCAGGGCCACCGAGAGCCTGGGTACATTTTTTTTTTTTTTTTATGGTACCGGGGATCAAACTCACAACCTTGCGCTTGCCAGGCAGGTGCTTATGCCACTGAGCTATATCCCCAGGCCCTGAGCCTGGGTGCATATTACATATGTGTGAGAAATGCACATGTTCACATATGCCTACATATGTGCACAGGGACCCCTATGACAGACCTGCATGATAAAGCCCCCTGCAAGGCCCTGGGTGGGCAGCTGTGTGCTTACTCAGAGGACATCCCAGAGAGACCCATGCGCAGATCCTTAGTGCTCAGAGTAGATACACTCTCCCTGGGTGCAGGCGTGCTCTGCTGCAGAGAATGTGTCTGGTAGACATTGCCAGACACAGGGGCACCAGGACCCCTGGGCCCCCATGAAGGCCATTCGTTTGTGCATCAGATGCTCACTGAGCTCGGCACTGTGCAAGGGGCTCAGTGGTTAAAAGACCATGTGGTGCCGTCCAGGGAGCTTGTGACTAGAAACTGGACGTAGGATAGGCCAGCAGGCAACCATAGTGATGGGATAATGGGGTCACATTACAGTTGCGGTGGCAAGGGGAACCCTGTTTTAGATGGAGCACCTGAGAAGGGTGCCTGTAGAGGTGACATTGAAGCCCAGAACTATGCTGAGGAACCAGCCATAGAAAGGAGGCATAGAGAGAAGCTCAGGGGATGGGAGGGCCGAGGCAGAGCAGAGGTGGTGTGTGGAAGGGAGGCACTGTGGTTGGGATGAGCAGGGAGAGAGAACCAGGAGTCAGAGTAGAGCAGGGCCAGCTCAGCCCCAGATGGTGAGGATGTGGTGCTTTGTGGGCAGGACAGCAGCCATACACATACATAAATGTGTGTGCATTATGGGGGCCTGTGATGCTGACTCCATATCAACCAGTGCTGCAGGACGCAGGCTGGATGTAGGGAGGGACTGGCTTGGCTGATGCACGTCCTGTTGAAATCTGGAGAGCCTGCAGAGTGTCGGGGCATCAAGGCTGCCTTCCCAGAAAGTAGCCGAGTGCTAGGAATCACAGATAGTGATGGCCACAGTCCAGCTCTCCCATCCGGTGCCCAGTAGACATGAGAATCATCCAGGCCTTTGTTTCCTCATCTGACCGGTGAGGGTAGGGCCAGAACCCTCAGGCTGTGGCAGAGATAGCCACAGTGTTCTGTGGCTGGCCAAGGGGGAGGGACGTGTCCATGGCGGTGGGCGTGGCCTGCAAATTGTGTCCACAGGGAGAGTGACCTGAGCTCTGGGGGCCTGCTGGCCCCCTGTGTCCTCAGCCAGCTATTTGTTCTACAGGGTCCCCTTTCACCCGCACCAGCCTGAAGAGTGGGAAGACAGAGAGCTCATCGTACTTTCGGAGGAAGGAGAAGATGTTCCGGTTCTTTATCCGACGCATGGTGAAGGCGCAGAGCTTCTACTGGGTGGTGCTGTGTGTGGTGGCCTTGAATACGCTGTGTGTGGCCATGGTACACTACAACCAGCCGCAGCGGCTCACCACGGCGCTATGTATGTACCCAGGGCACTTCCTGCACTGACCTGCTCTGTAGCCAGGAAGCCCAGTCCCATACCTGGTTCTTCCTGGAGGCTCTGGGTGGGGTGGGACCCCTATCTACTGCAGACCTGGCCAGCCCTGTGTCCTCTGCTGGGGCCTAAGCTGTGTCTAGGCTTTGAGGGTCCCTCTGCCCCCCGGAGGCACGTCTTGGCTGATATGATACAGGTCAAGGGGTTTTGGTTGCCCAGGTGACAGGGCCAGCCAGGCCAGGCAGACCTGTGTCCTTCTCAAAAGAGCCTTAGACTCATAGACCAGATGATTTCATGTCATGCTCCTTCTTCACTGAGACTGTGGCTCCTGCCCTGGAGTTCTGAGGAGGCAGAGTCCTGCTTCTTCTTCTCTCAGCCCCTTGGGGTCATTTCCATTCTCCTTTACCATTGGTTGGACAGGGTAGGGGACTATTCATGACCAGAGCTGACTTGTGTCCTGTATCCATGAGTCTAAGAACCATCATGGGGATTGCGGTTATGCTTGTCTTGGTCCCAGCTATAGCTTAGAGAAGGCAAGGAGGAAGATGCCAGAAAGTGGGGCTTCTTGTGACTGTCCAGAACCAACACGCTGAGCTGACCCCAGGCCTAGGCCCTATGAGCCTCACCCCCACCCAGGGGTTGGCTGTACTCACGCTGGTTGATGTCCACCATGTTTCTGGGGAGCAAAGCCTGTTTTGGGGGTCCCAGGAGGGTCAGGCTATCTCTAGGAGGACCTGTGTGCCAGAAGCTACCTAGCGCACCAAGGAGAGCCTTTTTGGACCTAGAGAGCAGCCATCCTAGTCCCCAGTCCTGGCTCATTGCCTGACATTCTGCCCCAGTGGTGACTGCACCACAGTCCTACAGGCAGCCACACCCTCTTGTATACCAGAAAACCTCTAAGTTGCTGAAGGCTGCTTTGCAGACTTTGATGGCTCCACAGGAGATGGGTGCCCCTAGGCTGCGCTGGTGGGAATCTGGCTTACAGCTTCCCCAACTTCTGTGTTGAACTGTTACTTGCCTCGTAAGGAAAGGGCAAAAAGGCAGCAGTCATGGGGATCCCAGTTGTGCTTGTCTTAGGAGCTGAGGGATACCAGCAGATGAGGTGGGGTGGGATAGCTGAGGCCGCTGTGTGTGTCCTGGAGTAGCCTGTTTGGCTCTAGTTTTTGCTTCCTGGGTCAGTAGTTTGGTATCAGGACTTGGCTAAGGACTGAGTTCAGTGCCTCCCTTGGGTCTGCCCAGTGGGGTTGGAAGAGGCAAGGGATCCACTTCCTCCTCACCAGACAGCTGGGCCTGTTCCTCCCACTCAGGATGGTGCTATGCCTATCTTGCAGTCAGTCCTGACTGCTGGGTTGCTGCTGCCTGAGCTAGCCAGTAAGTGCTGGGGAAGAGCCTGCCTGGTTGGTTGTGCCTTTGATGGGTGGGAGCACCAGGCTGGGATGCCCTTTTCTGCTCTTTTTCTGTGGTTTCCTGGAATTCCTGGCTCTTCTGGCTTCACTAAGGGAAAATGGCAGGAGGGAGAGGTGGTGTTTGCCGGATCTGGGTGTTTCTGCTCATGCCCAGGTTCTGTGTTTGACAGCTGGGCTGACATAGTAGGAGAGGGCGGGCTTGGAGCAGACTCACCAGGAGGCCCTGGCCTGAGGCCTGCACCCTATGGATAGGGCTTTGTGTACCCTAGTAGTTGTCTATGGAGGACTCACCCCAGTGTTCCTCTAGGACCTTCAGAACCCACACTTGTATGTGAAAGGACAGCTGTCAGTCCTCACTGTCCTGTGAGCCGTGAGACAGACTACCCTGCCTTCCCCATTCCCATAGCACAGTGGCCTCTTACTGCACAGAACACTATTTTAACTGTCTTCCTCAGCTTCTCCCTTGGCTGGTGAACTCCTGGAGAGAAGGGTGAACCTCTCGTGGGCCAGCTCATAGTGGCACCAGCGCCTGCTAGTTGAATGACTGATACAGGAATGAGTGAATGAGCACCGTTTGTTGGCCTCAGAAGGAAGATAGGGTGTTTGAGGCTGAGCCACCCCAGCAGTATACTGGGCTTTCTGATCTCTTTTTCTGAAGGCTTCACTTTGGCAATTCTTGTACCAGCTCCTTGCAAAGTTTTTGTATGCTGATTCCTCAGGAGGCAAACGAAGGGCCTGGCAGCACCCTGAGGCACCCTGTGGGTACCTGGCAGTGCTGTCCTGTGGCTTTTCCAAAATGGCCCTATGTGCGTAGGAGCCTGGGGGCATAGGCTGAGCCTTTCTGATGAGTGGGGAGGGATTTGGGCTTCTGGCTTCCTGGCCAGGAGCACTGGATCTTTGCAGGCTGCTATGTTCACTTGCATCTGCTGGGGTACCCAAGATGGACTGTGTGGGCACAGCCAGGAAGCGTCAGGCCTCGCTGGAGCTAATGCTTCTTTCTCAAGCAGGCGCAGCCTGCGAGTCAGTGGCATCTGTGCCTCTGCCATTGGCCTGTGTGGCTTCTCCAGGTAGTGTCTCAGCTTCTTGTTATTGTCCTGTGTTCAGGGTAGGAGCCTAGAGATTTTCTTCCAGCAGCTGGTTGTCCAGGTACTCAGGCCAGTGGGGGAAGGTTCCCTCCCCTCTGTTTGTACAGTGCCAGGTGAGCTATGGAGCCAGTAATTTGTGGATCAGGAGTGTTGCTTCTGTGGGGAGAGGCAGGTTTCAGGGTGCACAGGGATGGGAAGTGCATGGCTTCTCCCCCATTGTCTGTTTCATCAGGAACTGTGTTTGTTTGAGGTCCCATGTCCTGACAGAGGCCCGGGAAGGCTGAGATGGCCCCTGACCACTCATGGGTCTTTGAGTAGTTTGCCTTTATTCCTTCCTTTGGCTTTGCTCTAGTCTCAGAGCTGCTGCCCTGGTTGGAGACCAGGGTGCCCTTGGCCTCTGGGATGAAGTAATCAGCTGATACCACTTTGGTAGGAGGAAAAAACAGTGGCCTCAGGCAGTGGACATCCAGGGGCCAGGGAGTCACCTCGAGTCCAGCTGGGCTCCGCTGGCTCCCGCGCATACGCTCTGCCACCTGAGAGCTAGTGCTGGAATCACTGTGGAGTCACTGCCTTCTCTTGCTTTGACTCTCCTTCTGCTTGGGCTGGGCTGGTTGAGTTTGTGTACCTCCAGCATCAGCATGGCTTTTTAGGCCTGAGTCCCTGGAGGTAATGGCAGTGCTAGTGCTGGGACTTCTGGGTTGAGCCACCTTCTGTCTCCCTCATTCACTGACAGCAAGGAGCGGGCTTCACAGGCCCTTGGCTTGCTTTGTTTCCCCTGGGGCTCTTGTTGGAGGGCCCAGGTTGCTTGGGTATTGGTGGTCTCCCTCTGTGTGGGCCAGAAACATGATCAAAGTTAAAATCCAACATGGTGCTGTGGGGTCCCAAGGAGAGTGTCAGCAAGTCTTTGTGGAGGCAGGGCAGCTGACAAGGAGGATGAGAGGCCCATCTGCAGTCAGAGTGTTGGTCCACAGCCTGGCAGCCCCTTGAGGATGTCCCCTCTGACCTTGGGTCTCACTTCTGAGCAGGTCCTGGAACTGTGTCCCATGGGCTATGGGGACTCATTACTGTCTGGACTGGGATGAGTGTTTCTTGTGTCCCTTTCAACCATTCTTTGTTCTGAGCTGAGGTTTCAGAGCATGGGGGCTCAGACCAGGCCCAGAAGGCTCAACCCTAGCAAGACCTTGTGGTGTGGTGTCCTGTGGTCTGAGCTGGAGGCCAGGAGGAGCCTAGCTCTAACCCCACCTTCTCCAACTTCTCTTAGACTTTGCAGAGTTTGTTTTCCTGGGTCTCTTCCTCACAGAGATGTCCCTGAAGATGTATGGCCTGGGGCCCAGAAGCTACTTCCGGTCTTCCTTCAACTGCTTTGATTTTGGGGTGAGTGTGACACCTTGTACAGGGTTCCTTTGGGGGTCTGATGCCTGGAGGGGTGTCCTGACAGTCAATGTACACCACCCCTTCCATGTATGTACCCTATGTGCGCTGAGCTCTGTGGTCCCAAAGGCTGCCTAAGACTGGGAGGTACAGGGAGGTGGCAGAGCCTGACTCCTTGGCCTGACTGAGGTGGATGCAGTGCAGCCACACCTTGCTGCAGGACATCATCCTTTCCTCCAGTCCTGTCACAGATGCATGGTGAGCTGAGGGCTCTATAGTGCTCTCTGTACTGGCATCTGATCACCTGCAGAAGGGTCAGTCCCTAGCAGAGGTAGGAGGCTGTGCTTCTGACTCTACTATCTGTGGATCTCACCACTGGGTGGTTCTGTCCTCTTTGAGGTGAGGGGTATGGTGGGCCTGGGTCAGGGAAGCTTTAGGGCAGGATGGGTGTGGTCCAGTAGCCATGGCTCACTATGAGTTTCCAGACCAGGCATCAGGGCAGGGGCTGCACAGGAGTCATCCCTGCTGGTGTTGGTAGAATGCATGGCATGGATCTGGCGCACTGCAGAATTACAGTCACTGGGGGTTCCTGGGCTTACGGGAGAAGGTTCAGCTTAAAGATTCACCTTGACTTGAACTTCTCCTTTCTTGGGCAGTGGAGCTTACAGTTAGCAGAGCATCTGTGTCCACAGTATCCTGAGATCTTCATACTAACTCTTGAAGCTGGCCTGGGGCTGCCCTGCTAGTTTGTGGGGAGTCAGCTTCTGTCCTTGAGTTGTGGTTTATACTGGACCATGCTGCCTGAGGCTCTCTTCCTGGACACCTGTGGCTCTGAGAGATGGCCATGAGGAATCCCCTCCTCTTAGCCGGCACCTCCCTGGTCACAAAGAAAGACTAGAATGTTGGCCAAGGCGACATGAGACATGTGAACCTTTTGGATGTGTGTGAATCTTCTGCTCCCAGCTGACAAGATCACAGGACCTGGGACACTCTGCATATAGCTAACAAGTTATTCTAAAGTGTAGCAACTTTAAACCACTAAAACCTGTTCTCTCACATCTCTGGGTCAGGACTTAATGTGTGGCTTAATTGAGTACCTCTGGCCCATGTTCACCCTTGAGGCCTCGAGCCAGTTGAAGAGTTGTAGTCATTCCAAGACTTGTTTGGCACTGGAGAATTTGCTCTTCAGCTATTTACATGGTTGCCAGCAGGCTTGGCTCTGGGTCACAAAACCTCTGTTTAGGTTCCCTGCATGTTTTCACAGCATGGCAACCTGTGAGCTGAGACAGTTGGGGTGGCGGTGGGAGAAAATGGGGAGGAACCAAGTGGAAGCTGCTTAAATTCAAAGAGAAATCCCATCAGCTTTACTGAGTTGTCAGGAGGTCCAGCCCACAGCTTAGAGGTTTGGACACTGCAGCAAGGGTCACAAGGACTATCTCAGGCTGCCGACCACAGACTGCCCTAGTAATTCCCATCCATATCAATGTAAGATACACTCAGTTGTCCCTGCTCCCCAGAGTCTGTCCCTGTTGAAGCATCAGCTCAAAGTGCAGAATCTCATCTCAATCAGGTCTAGGTGTGGTCAAGGTGCCATGGGTGTGGTCTTGCCACTATGGGTATGGTCTGGATGTTGTGGATGTGGCCGAGGTACTAGGGGTATGGTCGGAGTGCTACAGGTGTGGTCAAGGCACAGTGAGTCTAGCCACCATGGGTGTGGTTCAGGAACCATAGGTGTTGTCTGGGTGCATGGGTGTGGCCAAGGTACCATGGGTGTGGTCCAAGTACCGTGTGTGGTTAAGGTGCCATGGGCGTGGTCCAGGCATCATAAGTGTAGCTTCCCAAGTACAGTGCTTGCAATTCCTCTTATCTGTCACCCTGTGAAACTCGACATATCATCAACCTCTGCGTTCAGTATCCATTGGAGACAGACTTGGGATAGCTGCCATAGACATCCTGTTTAGAAAAGGGCCAGTGGCAAGCTAAGAGAGCTACTGACCTATAGCCATTCTGCACCCAGCCGGATGAGTGCTGGTGATCTGTGCTCAGCTCTTCTGGTCTGGGGCACACCCTTTTCTCGAAGGGTATACCTATTTTCAGCTGAATAGTTTTTTGTCTGTTTCTAATGGTAGAATTTGAGGAACCCAAAAATCTATTTTTGTTTTGTATTCTCCTGGCCCCTTTCAATCCCAGGTGATGTTTCTACATCTATGTCTTTTAAGGATATTTTGAGTATTTGAGAACATCTTTGTGGATATGTTAGGAACCTGCTTGGGCTTCAGTCTGTTAGACAGAAGCCATTCCCACAGCTCTTTAAGTTAGTCTGGGCTGCTAGCGTGTCTGCTGAGATGACTGAAGGGCAACACCCTATGGTTCTGAAGGGCTTGCTGTCCCAGGACCTAAGCTGGGAGGCACAGTGTATCTCTTGGGGCCTATAGGAACATGCCATCATGTGCCAGACGAGTGACTAAATGCTTCTCTCAAACACTGCCTTTGATGTAAATGAGCATCCCAGTCTTGCCTTTGGCTTCATCTTTGGATCACACCTTCTCTTAATATTGGCATCATTTTATATCTGGAGAGAGTGAGCATTTTCAGAACTGCATATCCTCAGTTCTTCTTGTTGAATGATACTTTCCTCAGTGTACCTCTTTCCTCTTGAGAACCTTTGTCATAAGCAACAAGAGGACACCAGGCAGCACAGCACTTGGCTTGGGGATTTCCAGGGGGAAATGAGATCTCCTCATTCATTAAAAGCACATTTTCTCTCTTTACCACAACTATGTGCAGTAGTGGCTATACCTGCCAATATACAGCAAGTCTTTTTACTTTTTACTTCTCTGCAGTTCCTGATGTGTGGTATTCTTACTGTCCAAAACTATAAATTGTGTTCAGGGCACCATAAGTTTCATGGACACACTGCTGAATGCCTGTTCTCTGACTCCAAAACTATTCCTACAATTTAGTTTTCATTACAGTAGCACCATACTTCTATTTCCAAAATCTCTGTTGATTTTTCATCCTTGGGAATAAGTTTATCCCAGTGCTTAGTAGTTTAAAACAATAAACATTTATCTTACTGTTTCTTTGGATCAGGAATTGGGCTGTGAACAAAACTGGCCTTGCTTAAAGTCTCTACTGAAGTTTCAGTCATCCCAGCCTTGTTTGGAGCTAGATAATTCACTTCTAAGCTCATGCTTGTGGCTGTTGACTGGCCCTAAAAGATCAGCTTCTCAGCTCACTTAAAGTTGTTGGTAGACCTGTGTCCAGTCATCTGGGCTTCTCCATGGCCTCTGGGGACTGAGAAAGAGCCAAGAGCACCCAAACCAGAAGCAGAGTCCTTCTGAACCTAACCTCAGAGGCAATGGCTCATCATATTTGTGGTATTCTGTTTGCTAGGAAAAGTCCTTAGGTCCAGCCCATCTTTAGGGCTTGGATTATACAGAAAACGAACATCAGGTGGTGGATTCTGGGGCCATCTTGGAGGCTGCCTACTACATGGGCCAATGGGAAAAATTTTTGAGAATTAGTGTTAAAATAAGAAATGCTGAGAGCGTGTCACTGCCCTCTGCACCCAGTTGGGGTGCCCCACTTTGGAGCCGTGGCTTCGCCTGGTCCCGCCTTCACGGTGTAGGGGAAGCAGACATCAAAATTAGTGAACTAGACATCCATTTATAAAATAGCATAAAAACAATACAAGCAATACTGAATTACAGACAAAGTGGTAGGAAATTAACAGTGGTTGTTGTATTACATATTGATATCTTCAAAGTGGTTTCTCAGGAAAACAAATAGAGACATGCAATAATATGTTTTCTTTCTTTTATTTTTAAAATAAAAAAAACTTTAAAAAAATTAGCGAACTAATAGCTGTTCCTGTGACAAAAGGTATTGTCTGAAACATTAAGGATACAATTGATTTTGAAATAAGAGAATCTGGAAAAGTTGGAGAAGATAAAGTATATTCAGTACCCTTATTAGGAGGCCAACAAAATAGGAAGTGCACAACTTTGAGGATGAGTTAATATGACTCATTTGTTACAGTATTTTTGAAGATCCTCATATACTACCACGCTCTCATACATTTTGTAGAAGTTGTTTGGAAAACATTCTTCAGGCATCTGGTAATTTTTATATGTGGGGACCTTTAAGAATTCCACTCAAGTGTCCTAATTGCAGAAGTATTATTGAAATTGCTCCAACTGGTATTGAATCTTTACCTGTTAATTTTGCATTAAGGGCTGTTATTGGAAAGTACCAGCAAGAAGACCATCCAGATGTTGTTTTCTGCCCTGAACATTATAGGCAACCATTAAATGTTCATTGTCTACTAGATAAAAAATTAGCTTGTGTCATTGACTTACTGTAGGTCAACATCATGGTCATCCTATAGATGACCTTCAAAGTGCCTATCTGAAAGAAAAGGACCCACCTCAGAAACTGCTGAAACAACTAACTGATACACATTGGACATGTATTACTCATCTTATTGAAAGCTAGCAGAACAAAAGTCTCATTCTCAGGAAATGATCCAGGGTGATAAAGAAGTTGTTCTCCAATATTTTGAGGAGCTTATTGCTACATTAGAACAAAAAAAATTTTAACAGCTCTCTGTGATGTTGGCAATCAGATAATCAAGAATATACTCCACATATTGGAAGAACAAAAGAAATAAGAGAACAACAGCTTGAATTAATGACACTGACAACATCTTTACAAGAAGAGTCTTCACTTAAATTTCTTGAAAAAATTGATAACATCTGCCAGCATGTACATCTTGGAACAAAGACCACTTCCCGAGGTCCAAATTTATCCTTGAGTAAGCCAAGTATTAAAAGAATGGAGCAGAACAGAAATTGGAGAAATTAAGCAAACTCTCATTCCCGAAATGAAAATTTCTTCAATAAGAATGCCACCCTCCTGCCCTGAAAAAGATAAAAAAGTTGAATTTTTTCAAATTTTAAGCGTTTTAGTGTTATTACTGTTGGCATCCTGTTTCTACCAGTACATACATAATAACCCTCTTAAATGAAGTATCTTCAGTATGTTTTTCTGAAGTCTCTTTGTTTACCAAAGTTTGTCTAACAGTTTGCATGATTTAAAAACTATACCATGTCATACACTATATTTGTTAAAGGAATTCATGGGGGAAAAATTTCTCCCTGAAAATTTGAATTGTTAAATGGGTTTATTCTATACAGCAGAGGCTAACTATTGCTAACTGGAGAAACAGGAGGTAGCATAAACTGTAAACTAGACTTTGGTAGAGTTCCAGAAAATTCAGAAATGTTAAACCTCTTATGCTTCTTTTGGAGATAGTGCACCAATTAAAAATGAGAATATGAAAGATTCAAATCATTAAATATGGGTAATCATTAGTAATTGGTTTGAATATTAATATTGTCCCATTTGTATTGGTTTAATGTTGACAATGCTGCTCAAACAAACATTTTACTGCTGTTCTTTTACTATTATGTCAATGGCTGGCTATTCATGTATCTATATATATAGTGTTTTAAAGTAAAAGATGGGAAAAACAACAACAACAACAACAACAACAAATGCTGGAAGACTGGCAGTGAGAGGCAAAAAAGTTTAGAAAACTGGTCTTCAGCCCAGGGCAAACATCTCCATATTTGCTACTGCAGAGAAAACTGGTAGTCCCCAAGAATGGATGTTAGTAAGCTTGCTGCATTTGTTGCATAATGGGATTATCGCCAGTGTGCAGATGCTGATGTCTGGGAGTGGGCAGGATGCTGGTGTTCTCTGAATGACAAGTTTGTGGAGAAGGTAGAGAAGGTGCAGCAGGCTGTACATTTGCATCAGCCCCTACGTGCTATACCTGGGTAGATCAGTGGTAACCTGTGGGGAGGTCTCTGATGCTGTAGCGTAGGTCACTGTCCTGGCACATTCATTCTTCTCTCAGTGTCTTGATGAGACCACTGATGCTAATTGGTTCATTTTGCAGTTGATACAAAATTGGTGGAAATGACTAAAGCCATGAGATAAAGATAATAAAGCATAATCTAAGAGATTAATGCTCAGCATTTGACTTTTCTATGCCAGGTGCAGATGTGTGGTTGGAGGATGAGACTTACACACATGAAGAGGACATGGGTGTTCATACTGACTGTGAGCCCTGAGTGTGTCTATGCGGTGTGGTAGCTGGAGAGAGAGTCCAGTTTGGCCCTTTGTCCTATGTAGAGAAAGATGGTAAAGGGCTTCTGGGCTCCAGTCCTGCTGCTCTGCCCTTTGTCTCTTGCATCAGGCACTGCCCTCTAGAATGGTCCTTCCCAAAGCCTCTCTGAGGAACAGCTGAAAGCAGGAACATGCCCCTTGCTCACAGGTCTTGGCCCACCCAAATCTGCAGTACCTAAGATAAGGCTATGGTAAAACCAAGGGGCAGGCTTGCCACAGCCTATTCTTGTTGACATACTGGCTCCTAGTCAAGGGGAGAAGAAAAGATTCAACTTACAATTTATGAGACTGATTATCTTGGAGCAATGGCAAGACCACGGAGGGGAAGTTGCAGGAAGACAGATCTGCTAGTCTGAGAAAGAACGGCTTACTAGTCAGGTCTGTCTGAGATAGTTTGTCTAGCCGCAGAGGTATTTAAGAGGATGTGGGTATAACCTGGTTGTGATAGAGTTCTGTCAGGATACCAGCAGGTCTGTGTCCCCCTGTTTTGTCTGGGGTGAGAGGAAGAAAGGTCAGGACCTGAGGTTGAACCTCCTTGGGTCGAGGGACCTGGGCCCGTGGTAAGCGGCGACACGGTGCAAAGAAGACACCGGAGACCAGGCTGATGGCGCAGATCCGGTTTATTGCAGAAGTACCAGGCATTTTATTGAGCAGGCTAGAGGCGTAGCAACGGAGGCGGGCTAGAGGCGTGGTTTGGAGGCGGTACTTTTGGCGGGGGTGGGGGGGGGGGGCTGTGCGGAAGTAAGAGGTCAGAGCCAGACAGCCTAGGAAGGGCGACTCACTCTGTGTGCCGAGTACATGACGAGTCCGAGTGTGCTCAGACTCGCTCCTCTGCCACGGCCGTCAACCAGACCTCTGGACCTCTCTTTCCCACAAGGATCAGTGGGCTTCTGCTCTGCAGCCTTCCCAGAGGTTACAGGAGTTCATGTGGCCTGAACAACTGGTGGCTTCTCTGGCTTGAAACTGGAGGCAGTGTCAGCGCTTACAGAGAGATGCAGCCGTGCAGGCACATATCCACAGGACACATGCAGGCACACATTGGTGCACTGCGAGCATGAATCAGTGCACAGGGTGCTCCCCAAGGCTGATGCCACCCCCATTGCAGGTCATTGTGGGGAGCATCTTCGAAGTGGTGTGGGCTGCAGTCAAGCCGGGAACCTCCTTTGGGATCAGCGTGCTTCGGGCTCTCCGCTTGCTGAGGATCTTCAAGGTCACAAAGTATGTAATCTGTGTACTTCTGGGAGGGAGGGGTTGTGGGTTGGAGGCAGTGTGTGAGAGTGGCAGTGTAGGTCCAGGAACTCATGGCGCCCAGGAATGCAGGGTGGCTGGCAGCTCTTTCTGTGGCTCATTGGTTTAACTGTAGAGGCTGGTTATAAAATAATACGTGCTTGAGCACCACCCCAGCAAGTCTTGCAGGGCCCAGATGTGTCGTTAGGGTTGCTCCCCACTGACCCCAGTGTTGGCACATGCTTCCTGGTTCTCCTGTTATTTGGCCCCCCACAATTTCATACCATCCCCTCTCTTGAAACCACCAGTCTCGTCTTCCCAGCCCTCAAAGGGGACTTGGTTTAAAGTTGGTAGAAGAGTTCTCAGATGGAGGATTTCCCATTGTCTTGCCAACCCATCTTGCAACCTGACCCCTGCAAGTAGAGTTGAGCCCCAGCCCCTGACCCTGCCTGAGCCAACCCAGGACCTACATGGCTGCTGTTCCCAGGCCTGCTTTCTACATCTTCCTTCCTGGCCCTAGGTCTTCCTGGTGATGACAGTGACAAGACCCTGTTTTCAACCTTGTCTCACTTGAGTCTCTGACTCTGCAAGTGAGTTGCTCCCTTTGCCTATGAAGAGATGGAGGTATAGGGAGGTAGTGTGATGTAGTTAGTGAGAGTGACCTGGGCTGAGACCCTGCCCCTCACTGCCAGAATTGCATGGCAATTCCCTTTCTCGAGGGAGAAAGACCCGCTCCACAGTGTCTTATCAGTAGCAGAGGCTCAGCCTACCTTACCATAGCCAGGCTGCAGGACCAGCTTGTCCTGAATTTTGGAGGATCTCTGAACTGAGCAGGATCCTTAGCAGCCAAGTGTAGCATCTGGGGGCCCTGAGATTCTAGCAAGATCAGGGCTCACAGGTGGTCTCTGCTGATAGATTAATGTTTTGCTGTTCTTTCATTTGTTTTAAATCCAAACCCCAAATCATCTGAAGATATGAGGGTATGAAGAAAGAAAAGGTTGAGGCAGAGTTCAATGCAATTTGATCCACAGATGTGCCCTGAGTATTTTCTGGAATGAATCCTCAGGCCTCCATTGCTTTCTCATTGCTGCTGAGAGGGATGAAGGTAGTGACCACAGAGGCCAGCTTTGCCTTAGCTTTGGGCCCATGTTTCCTACCAGGAGGCTGGTGACCCTTATCCTGAGGCAGGCTGGCTCCTACCAACTCAAAGACAGGAACCCTTTTCCAGACTTCTGCCTCTCCTGCCACCAACCCTAAGGCCCCTTGTAAGAGGATTTAGATCACGTCTGGGCTCTGATGTGGATGCCACAGAGGACACCACTTTGGGGCACAGGGATGCCCAGTGAAACTAGCGTCTGTCTTCCGCCCCTTCTATTCCAGGGCTGTGGGACAGCGTGTGCAAGGTGCAGAGGCTGGGGGCATGGCTCCTTGGGGAGCTGGGGAGTTCTGGGTGCTGGTGTGATATGAGTGGGCTCCTGGGAAGGGTCCTCAGAGGCTGGGGACAGCAGTTAGAGCCATCACACAGCAGTGAGGCATCAGCAGACAGAAGGAGCCTATGTGCCATGGGATTAGTTGTGAACAAGGGAGCAACACTCTCTACCCCCTAGGAGCGCTTGGGGGTGGAGAGAAGGGAGGGGCTTGTGGATGCCAGGGAGATAAAGTTGCATGGCCTTGCTCCCCATGCTTGGTGTCCTAGTCTTCAGTGATAGCATGTGTGGCAGACGTGTCATGAGGGAAGTGATGCTGACATTTTTTCTGGTGCAGCTGTTCCTCTGGTGGGCTGAGCACAGGTCCATTTCCTGTGGTGCTGGGCAGGGCTCTGGGTGGCTGACTGGGCACTGGGGAGTGAGGGAGAGGGAGGGATGAGGATGAAGTCTAGGCCTGGCTGCCTGATGGGTGTTGGCATCATTCTGCCAAGGAGAGGGCCAGGAGTAGGTTAAGGAGTGTGAGAGTTAGTCCAGCACTGCCTGCCTGCCTGCTTGTCTGTGGTCCCCTGGGCCTCACGCTGAGTGGTTGCCTGGAACTCCAGAGAGAAGCTCAGCCACACAGACAGAGACATACATGCATGCATGCACACATGCGCACATGCACACATGACATCTCAGGGCTTAGAAGACCATTGAGGTGGGTGGCTGCAAAGAGCCTGTTAGGAGAGCATAGTCACATCTGGGCGTAGTCCAGGGTTCCAATCATACCTCTGCTCGGCAGGTACTGGAACTCCCTGCGTAACCTAGTGGTGTCTCTGCTCAACTCCATGAAGTCCATCATCAGCCTTCTGTTCCTGCTCTTCTTGTTCATCGTGGTCTTTGCTCTGCTGGGGATGCAGCTGTTTGGGGGACAGTAAGTGGGTCAAGGTAGGGGAGGACAGGACCCGTCTTACTGGGGAGGCAGAGCTCACGGTAGGTGGTATCCTGGGCTTCTTTCCTGCCTTCCCTTCCTGAAGGCCCTCGAAGGGGCTAGTGATGCTGAGAAAGCCACCCACCTGCAGCCTATGACAGCGTGTTGTGAGGTACAGCTCGTGCTTCTGGTGGGGCTGTCTCTGCCCAAGACTTCCTGTTTTTCCAGGTTCAACTTTCAAGATGAGACTCCAACGACCAACTTTGACACCTTCCCTGCTGCTATCCTCACTGTCTTCCAGGTGAGGACCCTGTCTGCTCAGCTTTCCTCTCCCCTGGGTGCTGGAAAGGCTACCAGCCCCTGTCAACCCCTCCTTAGCTCTCCAGCACAATCCAGATGCACAGAACCTTCCACAAAGCAGAGCATGAGTGTGAACCCGGATGGGGAGAAGCCAGCTGCTGTGATGTTGCCCTGAGGAGCAGGTGTAGCTCTCTGGGGATGAGGCTTCAAGCTACCAGGGCATTTCTTAGCCCCAAGAATCTGGAATTACTTGTCTTCTGTCTGCTGGAAACAGACATACAGAGCTCTTCCTAAACTCCTCCAGGCCCAGTGGTGCCTTTGTTCTCTTGCATCTGGGAAACATGTCCGCCACAGCACTAGGAGGACCCCTTTTCTGTATGGTAGAGGTCTTGTTGTTTGAGTGACCTCTGCCTTTTTTGAGGGGCCCCTTGTAGGGACTCTTGCGTTGGCACTTTCTCCCGTACAAGTGTTGCCAGGTCTGGCTGTGCCAGTCAGGTGATGCTGTGTTTCTGCCTCATGATGCCTTTGTGGATGGTGGAGTGGGGCAGCTGTGGTTCTACCCATGGAGACCCTTAGGGAGGCTCCCATAGGCTGCACATGCTCATGCTGAGCCCATGTGTGAGGAGCAGCCTTGGCCTTCCACTTTCTCAAACAGAGGAAGTCTCTCCCACAAATAAACTAAACCAACCGAGGTGATTGGCCATGAGAGTGATTTGGTCCCAGTGGTGTGGCCCACTGTTATTCATGACTGTCCCCTTTCTCATGTCTTCTCCTGTGGCCATCAACTTGGTCACAACCACACAGAATCAGCTCTTCTTCCAGGGGAACATGTCCAGCCTGTCAGGACCTGGTGCAGTGCTCGACCCTCCTTCCTCTGTCTCGTCCTTGGGCGACACTGCCTCTCCTCTGAGTGCAGGCAGCACCTGTCGTCTCCCTCTGTGCTCCTTTCTCTCACTGAAGCATGTGTTTCTCTGTGTTGCTCACAGGCCAGTGGCTTCCAGAACTTGAGGCTTCAGTGGAGCAGAGTAGAGCAGTACCGACAGGGGCCTCACATGGGCTGCCTTGAGGAGTGTGCTTCACTTGTAATAGGGATGGCTCTTCTTCATGTGGGCAGAACCAGGCTGCCCAGGCAGCAGGGCAAGGGATTTGGAAGGAGTGCATCCCGGGCATGGTGTATGGTGTGGCTACAGATAGTACCAGGATCCAGGGCCAGGTTGGAAGGGCTGTGCAGGCCAGATGAATAGACCTTGCCTACAGCAGTCACAGGAGGGGGCTCTAGAGAAGGATGGTGACAGGCCGGCAATTAGATGCTTTCTGTTTCTGTTGCCAGAAAAGGTCTGAGCACAGTGAGGAGGTAGCCACAGTTAGGAGGAAAAGTGGCCCTTCCCTCAGCAGGGACTGTGATCAGAGTCTTTAGACAGTGAAGATAGCAAAGGCCCAGGCACTGGGATGCATCTGGTGAGAGGCTGATGGGCTGGGTATGTGAGACTCACAACCTCAGATGAATATAAATGTGGCTCGGCCACAGTGACCTTTGGGGAAGGTACCAGGCCCTTCTGCAGAAGTTGAGGGGAGAGAGCTGAAGGATACTAGAAAGAGGGCTGGACCAGGACAGCTGTGGGCCAGGACAGGCCTGTAATCTCCACAGGAAGCCTCCAGACCAGAGGCTTAAACTCCCAGGAAGGGAGCCCCTGCTTCTAAACTGGACTGGGAGTGGGGATAGAGAGACGGGGGAAAATATATCCACTTTATTCATGGTCACCTACAAACAAAAACTTGCTAAACACCAACATCCCAGGAGAGAAACAGCAGCACCCATGGTCAGGAGGTGGAACCATTCCCAAAGAAAAGGGATGGTGATCTTGTGTGCTTGTGATCTTTCAAGAGGTAGAGGAGGAGCCCATATAAACCCCAAATCATGGAAAAAGGCACTGAGACAAAGAATACAATAGAAGTCTTAGAAGTAGAAAATACAGCTATTCAGTTTAAAGAATAGAGATGGACTACACTCTGGACATGATCCTAGGGGGAAAGGAGTGACAGTTGGAAGATGTGAAGAGCTGAGCATGCTGCAGTGTGGAAACAGATGACCGGATATTTGGGATAAGCAGAAGTGGGAGCCTTAGGAATGGAGGGCAAAAAAGAGATTGGGTGGGACTGTGGCTTAGTGACATAGCTCTTGCCTAGCATGAATGAGGCCTTGTGTTAGATCCCCAACACTGAAAAGGGAGAAGAGGGGAAGAGGGAGAGGAAAAGACGGAGCGACCCCAGAGGGGAAATACAGGAATCAAGTCTAGATATGGTCCGCAACTGTCTATGTAATGAACTCTCGAGCGTTTCAAAGAATGTAAGATCATTTACCATGATCTACCAAGATTATCAGAATGTCCACAGGTGTAACTCATCCTATTCCCAGATTATAGAGGAAAATTCCCGCAAAAGCTGAGTGAGCATCCTAGTGAAATGAGCCTGGCAGCCTGACCATAGCAGAAGCTGGTGAGGAGTGTGTGCTGTGTATTGTGCAAGTTTGACATGCCTGAAAATTGTTTTTTCTAAAGAAAAAAAGCCAACCCTCCTTCCAAATACAAACTAGTAGCAGATCACATCAGTGTAAGTGGTCTTAGTACCATAAAATAAGGAAAAATGAAATAAAGATTCTCAGGACTAAGAAGAAAGAAAAATGTCATCATTCACAGATGCAGTATTTGTGTACACAGAAAAAGCCAAGCACTGTCATTGCACATGGTGGGGCACAATTTTGTATCTATAAAGGAACACATGGAACGAGATTCCTACTTGTATCAGGTACAGGAATTGATTCTCAATGGATTAAGTCCTAAATCCAAAGAAAGCTAAAAATCTTAGAAGACACATGAGGATATTGTTATTAACAATGTCCAGGCAGGGAAGGCTGTTTTAAAGAAGCTAAAGATGCAGATTATAAAAGAAATGATGGACAAATTTGATTGCATTAAGATTACTGTGAATCAAAAGACAGCATTAAAAGATGATGAGAACACCCAGAGACAAGGGAGAAGACATTTCTAGTGTCTTCAAATAACCAAGAAAGGATTAACTTACAGAATGTATAGAGAACTTTTCACAAATCAAAAAGACGTGGTGTCTTGGTTATTTTTGTTGTTGAGACAAAATACCCAACGCCCAAAATTAAGGAAGGAAAGGTTTATTTAGCTTACAGTTTGTGGAGGTTTTAGTCTGTATTTGGCTGGTTTTGAGGCAGAGTGGCACAAGTCAGAGGGCAAAGATTTATGGCAGCAAAAGATAGCCAAGCAACAAGGGCATCGTGGGTTATGACAGAGAAGAGCAAGCCGCTTTTCTTTTTTTATATTGAAGTAGGCTAGCCCCACCCAAAGGGCGGCACTCGCATAATCTCTATGTGTTTTCTTTGGACAGGCTCCCTGGTGAATCACATAGTTAACCTAAACTTTTCACACTGACACAATCTCCTAGAACAGGAAGGGCATGTCCTTTTCACCCCAGGATGTAGAACTGCTGAGTCACTTAGTCAAGCCTCTAGATTCCCCAAGTTGACACAATGTATCAACCATAACAACAGGTAATGTAGGAAAGTGTTAAAGATATAAGCAAGGGAAAAGGAAACTGGGCTGATGTGCCTAATTAGTCATGACTGATTTACTGCAGTGAAGGAGATGGAAATTCAGCCCACCATGAGAACCTTTCAGATCACCTTTCCCACCAGTGAGTGTAGCTAAAGTTCAGAAAGGGAACAAAAGGGGTTTTAGAGAAGATGTGGCTGTGCTGTTGGTAGAATCCTTTTGGAATGCCATTTCCTAATATCCAGTGCCCTACAGCCTGCTCAGTGGCATTTCCGTGCTCTGGATGGTGTCTTGCCCAAGGTAAAGAGATGTATTTGACCACTGCAACAGCAGCATCTGTAATGACGTAACCTTGGAAACCACCTGAATGGTTGTCGTCCGGAGAATGATGAGGAAAGTGAGATCTGTTTGTATAACAGCGAAAGTGAATGACCTAGAACTAAATTTGTCAACAGAGATGATCTCACAAATGTTGAGCAAAATTTGCAAACCTCAGAATAATGCATAGCTTATGATGCTATTTAAATAAGAATGAGAAGCATAAGACAGACTTCTGTGTTGTTTCCAGTGTTAAGTCTGTGCAATAAAGATGTGAAGAGGAGGCCTGGAACCCGTTCTCCTGGGTGTTGTATGGAGGGCAGGGAGTGACCCGTGGGGAGTTAAGTCTAAGAATTTCAATCCCATTTTGTCCTCCTGTGCTGGGAGATGGGTACGCAGAGGGTCACTGTGCCTTTCTGAGCACTTAAAAATTGATTTTTAAAATGAAAGGGTACGAAAAGGTAAACGTTGGCTGAAGAAAGGCTGGTGTAGTAACATTAGTATCAGCCAAAACAGAAGTTGAGGTGAATTAGGAAGCACATCCTGTGGTGAGGAAAGGGCTCCACCAGCAGGATGCTGCCATTGTAAACTCGGGGGTCCACAGCACAGCCTCAGGGTACACTGAACAAAAACTGACAGAATTACAGAGAGAAATGAAAACATCACCATCGCGCAACAGATTTACAATTTATCAAATGGAAGGTGAAGATGACAGGAGTAGAAAGGACATGAAAGGGCTCAGGAACGCAGCAAATATGACCCACTCTGTACGGAGAGCCACGCTCACTGGCGGTACATAAAGTGTTATTTGGGCTCTCAGAACATTCATAGAAATTACCCTTTTTTTGGGTAATTACACCAGGAAATGACAAATATTGAATACTTGCTAACAGAGATAGTATTGCTTAAATAGATACCACAATTTGTGGACACACAAATGCACGCTATTAACAGGCATTTAAAATCTTTGTAAGAGGAAGGATTGGGATAAAGAGGGGGTCACATGCACATAATAAAATATTTAAAATGGGACAATAATATAAAAACTTAGGGGGTAAAGTGGAAACAATATTTAGAGGAAAAGTTAAATGCAGTTATAAAAATAAGTACCCTGACCCTAACAGGAGTCTTAACTTTAAAAAGGTATTAAAATATCCACATATTTGATGACAACTCTGTGCCAAGAGATTTGAAAACTTAGGTGAAACATGCAGTTTTATAGAAAAACAAATTAGCTCAAGAAGAAAATACCTGAACATTTCATAGTCATTAGAGAAACAGAATCAGTAGTCAAAACTTTCCTATGTTTTCTTGCCTTCTCCCTTGGGCCCATTGGTTATAAGGTGAATTTTATCCAGCTGTCAAGAACAGTTGGCAGCTAGCTTACACCAACATCTCAGTGAAGAGAAGGAACCACTCTGAGGTGAGTGCAGTCTTGACACCAAAGCCACACAAGGACAATTCAGACAGGCAGAATGCAGTGGGTGGGAGCTCCACGGCAAACTTTATCCCCTGCGGACACTAAATGCTTGAGGAGTGGAGCAGGCAAGCGCTCTGAATGTGGGAGTAAGGAAGGAGGCTTTGGCCCTACCAAATACCAAGACTTCTCTGAGGCTGCAGTTGTGGTGGTATGGTATATATAAAGACACTGTCAAAGAACAGACTGGAGTGCCCAGTTAAACAAGTTCACCAACAGGGAAGGATGGAGTGTTCAAAAAATGGGTCTGGGAAAGGTGGATTTTCCTTATTGAAAAAAATCAGAATAACATAAATACAAAGAGACAAATACAGAGAACTTCAGCTAGAGTACAGACCTAAATATGAAAAATCAAGTTTTAATCATTATTAATGCTTTAATTATTAGAGTCAGTTACTATGTGCATGCCTATAATCGCAGGTAGAAGGCTGGGGCAGGAAGGTTGCAACCCTGGGCAGTTTAGCAAGACCTTATCTCAAAAAACAAAACAAAACAAAACAAACTTTTTTGGGGGTGTAGCTCAGTGGAGGAGTGCTTGCTTAGCATGCTTTGAAGCCTGGGGGTCCATACCTAGCACCACAGAAAAGAGGGAGAAAGAAAAGAAAGAAAAGGGAAAAGAAAGGTTCAAAAAATAGAATCTATAAAGGAAAAGGGTGACACATTTGACTAAGGCCCCCTCCCTTTGGTACTGGAAATTGAACCCACATGCCTTTAGCCATTTTATTTTTTAATTTTGAGACTTTCCCAAGTAAGTTACTCAGACTGGGCTTAGCATTGTGATCCTCCGTTTCAGCCTCCCAGAGTGCTTGGATTATAGTTATGTACCACCAGACCTGGCTTAAACTTCTTTATAATACTAAAATAAGTGAGACTATAATATTAAAATAAGAATAAAGGAAACTTATTTCCAGTAGGTACTGTGGATAGTGGAGGGATATATGCAAGAATGTATAAGGAAATCTCATAGATCAGTAAGAAGATGTGCCATCAAAAATGTGGGGTAAGGGAGAGAGGTCTCACGGCCCCTGGACAGGTGGGACACCAGAGGGTGTGACGATGCCATGGGTGGTATGAGGGTTGAGGAAATTGTCCTGTGCTGCTCGGGGTGGGGGTGGGGGTGTGATTGGTACAGTCACTTTGGAAACACCTTGTAAAGTCAGAGATGTGCATGGCCTGCTGCCCAGTGGTTTCCATGCTACAGACTTTGACATGTGCACGGGAGACAATATTGAAAACTTAAAAGTGCTGTCAGGAGGAAAATGGATATGCAAGAATGTATAAGGAAATCTCATAGATCAGTATGAGAGCACTTAAAAATTGATAAAGGGGAGGAAAGCTGTTGGTGTTTGTATGAGGGGATAGGTTTTTATGTATTGACATGTGAACCTGAAAGTAGAACATGGAGTGAAAACATCAGGTGGAGCAGTGGCGTGTGGCTGACACCTTCCTGTGCATGTCTAGCACACAGCTGCATTGCACACAGGTGTACATGGCATGCTGCAGAATTGTAAAGCTGTGGTTGGGGTTCCCTTTGAGGATGATTACGGGTAGTGGGCCTATGCAATTGTGACAAAATGTTAACAGTCTCTACTTCTTTTTTTGGTCTTTTTGAGACCGGGTCTCGCTATGCAGTTCAGGCTGGCCTTGAGCTCCCTTTGAGCCCAGGCTGGCCTTGAGCTTGCAACGATCCTCCTGCCTCAACTCCCCACCCCCAGTGCTGGGATTATAGGCGTGTGCTGCTGGCAACAGTCTCTACTTTGGGTGGTGGACACCTGTTATCTCCCTGTACTTGGCAAAAAAAAAAAAAAAAAAAGTAGACATGCAGGCTTTCATTGGGGTAGGCTGTATTTAGCCAGGCTGTGAGGGTGAAGGCACAAGGCCCAATGGCAGAGCCTGGGAGAGTGAAGGTCCCATATCCATCGCATGACCTCCAGCAGCTCGTGCCCTCTCTGCCCTCAACTCCCTCCATGGTGGTAGGGCTGCCCTCTTGCTGGCCTTTGCTCACCTCTCTCAAATCTCCTTTTCCACTTTTGCTGAAAACCTAGAGCACGTTTGTTTCTTAACGTGACTCAGGTCAGTAGCCATGTGCTTTGGGGCATGTTTCTGTAAGATCCTAGGCTGCCTAGTCCTTTGGAAACACTTCATCTAGAGACCTGAGTGTGCCCTAAAGTGGGCGTGCCCTGGCCAACTCTGGATGTGTGCACATGCATTGCATGTGGTGTGTGCAGGTATGCCCTGTGGTGCTCTCCTCCTGCAGATCCTGACAGGAGAAGACTGGAATGCAGTGATGTATCATGGGATTGAGTCACAAGGTGGGGTCAGCAAAGGAATGTTCTCCTCCTTTTACTTCATTGTCCTGACGCTGTTTGGAAACTGTATCCTTCTGTGGAGCTGCGATGGAGGTAGTCAGTACTCAGAACGTGGTTCCTGTGGCTACTACTTGACTCCCTCAGGAGGACAAGGAAGGGGAAGGGCTTGTCAGCTGCGTGTTCTCAGAGCTGAGTGCAGGTGCTGAGATCTCCAGGGGTAGCCCACGTGACTGGTCTGGAGGCACTACATATGGCGGCAGATGTGGGGCAGACGGGCCCCCACTGTGTCTCAGGAAACACTCTAGCAGTCTTCTGGGGCTCACAGGAAGATGGGGGACTTGGAATGCCAAGGGCAGCAGGGTTTCCTCCCCCTCTGATTTAATATAGAGAGTTTTGGTGCCCGGCTTTAAGAAACCTCAACCTGCTACAAACCAGCCCTGGCAGAGAGACTTCTGTGGAGGGTTGTGGAGGGCTTTGTCTACAGCCTGATGGTGAAAGGGCATGGGCAGGACCAAGCAGGCACAGTAGCTGTTGACCTCTGCTTCATGCCCAGGCCATGTGGGAAACTTGTTGAGGCCCAGGGGAATCCAGAAGGGAAGATCCATAGGGTTTGTGGTGCAGGCCAGAGTTTAGGCAGGAAAGCCAGTTGTAAAGGTGGTTGCCACCAGTTCAAGTAGGAATTCAGGCCTAAGAGAGCACCTTTGGCTCTGAAGCTTCCTGGGGTAGTGGACCGTGGAGAGAGTAGCCCTGTGTCAGATCTCAGAGGCCTTCTAGTATGCCTTCTCCCAGGCTCCCAGGGGTGCCAGTGTTGCTGGGCTGCGTCATCTGCTTGGAGAACTTCTGTGAAAATCCTCCTGTAACACTTTGAAGAAAGGCCTGAGCTGGAGACAAACATCTTTCAAGTTGTCATAGCCGGCCTGCCTGCTCTGAGCATCTCCCACCTTTTTGCACACTGTCCTCCTTACACCTTGCCATCTCACCCTCCATTCTTCCTCGTCTCTCTCACTGGCTTGGTGAGCACCTACACCTCCAAATTTGCTTCTCCTGTTTCTGTCCCCTGCTTTCTCTCCTCTGACTCCCTGGGCTACCCCACCAGGGACTTCTCCCTCTGCAAGGGCATCCCGTGGGTGACAGCTCAGGTCCTGGCCCCCAGGGTGGGGATTTGGCCTCACATGGCTGGGCGTGAGGCCTCAGGAGGGGCTGGGTCTTGGGAAGCAGCATTTGGTTTGGAGGTGAGTGGGACTGGGCCAGTGTAAACCTCTGTGATTGGGAGAGGGAGGAGGCTGCAGTGTTAGCCTTAGCAATGGTCAGTGATGTCCAGGGAATACCACTGTGCCGGAAAAGCAGTGGCTTGGCTGAGTGGGATCGTGACACTCAGGCCAGACATGTCGCCTGCCATGTGCCCCTGCTGAGTCCAGTTGGGGTGGCTTCTGCTATACTTGTATGTCCCTTTGGCTGGGTCCCTAGGGCATGGTCCTTAGCTCTAGGCATGGAAGGGCCTTGTAGCATTCCATGGTTGTGCTTAGTGTTCTGAACTTCATTGCATTGGGGATCAAGCCCTCCATACATAAGACATTTTTGGTTGTTAGGACTGGGACTACAAGCATTGAGTAGATCAGGGATACGGCACAGCATCCTGCCATGCTTGCCCAGCCCAGTGTGTCAGCAGTGCCAAGGTTGAGACCCCCAAAACAATGAGATTACTTAGAAGGGCAGGCTTGTGGCTGTGGTCTGGTGGCAAGCCACTACTTTTCCAGTGCTGGGCACAGTAGGGAGGCCTGCTGTCATCACAGGGCACAGTCCTATAATAGTGCCATGCAACAGAGAGATGAGCTGTGGGCAGGGGCAGCGCCTAGTGATGGGAGGAAGATGCCTTTTGCAAGAACATCACAGTGACTCAAGGTAGTGATAGAGTGAGGGTCTTCCGCAGAGAGATTTGGAGAGGACCTGTGCTGTCCTGGGACCTGGGCCAGGTCATTTACTTTAGTGCCTTGGCTTCCTTGTTGTTAACAGGGTAGAGGCAGCCCCTTGTCACAGGGTTCCTGGGATCAGGTCAGGGTGAATACAGTGCTGGATGCTCAGGCTGCTCTACGCTCCCTAGCTCTGATGTTATTCAGGAGAGCTCCTGGAAGGAAGGGCACCCAAGAGTCCATGTTGCAATTTGAAGTGAAAGGGAAGTGGCAGCTGAGACTGGCAGGCATCTGGGCACCACCTAGGACTGAAATAGGATAGTCATGGTAGTCACAGGTAGGTTTGTGTATTGACTGTCTGCCTTAGGAGATGCCCCAGCTAGAGCCTGTGAAAACAGGTGTTGATTGTAAGGCTTTTCGTGCTGACCAGAAAATGAGAGAGGTAAAGACCAAGGCAGGCAGACCCTGTGCCCACTTCAGAGGCAGATTGACCTAATACAACCTCTCAATGGCAGCCCTGAAAAGCTGGGTGAGGAAAGGTCCATGTGCCTACTAGGGGAGATTGGGTGGTATGAAACTGAATAGAGGAGTGGTTAGACAGGGGTTTATCGGGGGAGAGAAAGGGAACTGGGGCCTGATAAGTGAACTGGGGTGTGTGTGTGGACAATAGGGGCCTGAGGGGGCAATAGGTGCCAAGGGAAGGAGGCTGGAACATTGTGATCTGGGGAGATGGGTGCCCATGTTTTCCATGGGCAGCCTTGATGTGTCTCTGACCTTCCTTAACTGGAGACCACCAGATACCCTGCTAAATGTCTTCCTGGCTATTGCTGTGGACAACCTCGCCAACGCCCAGGAACTGACCAAGGTAGGTAGGAGTGCCACTCGCAGCCTTGGTACCAGGAGAGGCTGGAAGTTAGTCCAGGTCACTCTGGATGAGGCTGCAGAGTCATGGGGAGGGCCAGGTGCTGGGTTATGGCTCCATGTAACCACTGTTCAGAGGATGTCTTAAGGTCTGAACAGATGGAGGTTATACCAGGCTCAGGATATGTAGGATTATAGCCGTGGGAACATGAAGAAAGCAGGCCAGGAAGGCAGACTGACAGCTTCCAGAGCAACTGTAGCCTAGGGAGAAGGCCTAAACAAGCAGGAGGGGTGTCTGTCAGGAGGTGCAGATTGGAGAGTGCTGCCCCTGCCTCAGCAGTGAAGGCCAAAGATGTTCTCATCAGAGCGAATATGCGATGTTGGGGAAGTATCACCTAATGACAAGTGTGCACGAGGTGGCCTGTAGGGAAGACCCTTCTCTGAAGGGGGCACATACAGTGTTGCCTCAGATTCTGGGCATGGCTGGAGCCTGGAGGAGCAGCTGGTGCTCTGTCAGCACATCTGTGCCACAGCAGGATGGCTTCTTCTCCAGGCAGTGCCCAGCAGGTGCCATTCAATATTCATCTCTCCTTCGAGAGCCCAGTGGGGGATGTGATTAGACATGTCACCCTCTGTGGTTTTCCTTCTGTTGACATGGGCCCCTTCCTGGTCGTCCTCACCTCATTGCCTTGGACACTGCAGCTATCTACTCAGGGTAGTCTCAGGCCTGTGCTGTGACTCTGCAGTACCATTGGGCTTCCTGTTGCTGTCATTAACAGGGGCTAAGGCTTAGTCTTGCTGTCTCAGAGTGGTCTAGATCCTGGCTGGGCTGCCTTGGCTGGGGGAACCCATACATCTGTGTATCCACGGAGGTCAGGATTTCTGGGACTGCATGAACTTGAGGTGCCTTGCAGCACTGGTGATCAGATATCCGCTATCTCAGGACAGAGGTGAGCTTGAGTCCCAAAGCTCACTCTCTTTTCAAATCCTCCTGTGGATGAGGATCTGTAGTGGAGGTAATGTCCTCAAGGACCTGTCCACACGTGTATACCCTCTGTAATTGGGTCTGACTTAGGGGTTTCCCCACCTTGCAAGTGGGACTAATGGAGGCCAGTCTGTCTGACCACAGGGCATTTTTTCAGCTGGCCAAGAATCCCCGAGTATAGGACATGACTTTTCCCTTCCTTTATACAGTGATATTTCAATTCACAAACTTAATGTGTTCTACAGTTTTGGAAGATATGACCATGTCCATGATTGTGTGGAAAAGATGACCATGGTTGTGTTTGTCACCTGATGGGGAGTTTTCAAACAAAAAATTTTACCAAATTTTTGCTAACAAAAGCATTCATGAACCAAAGTGCCACTGTATTTCCACAAATATATCGTTCTTTATTTTGTGAGGTGGGAATAAATTTACATTGAATTGTTTGTAGACCTTTTAGAAGACTTCAGAATAATCCTTGAAATGATTAGGGTGCCCATGCCCCAGAGGGCTGTTAACCAGGAGTGATTCTAGGTCTTTGAGAAGGATCTTGCTGAGAGTGCTCTGTGCAGACTACCTCTGTCTTCTTGCTATGCCTGAAACCTGAGGCTCTCTTCTTTATGAAAGAAATTTTCAGGCAGCTATCAGGGGGTTTAATTTTTGCCATTCTTGTGCCTCTAAGAGCAGATTCATGGATATTTGTGGGGGGATGTTAGAAATGCAAGGTCCCAGGGGAAACAGTGGGCCTGGGCTTGAGAGTTTTTTGGCTCCTCAGATAGCCCCTTTTGGGCTGTGAACTCAGCCTGGATCTGTTGATCCAGAGCCCAAAAGCACAGCATATTGGTTATGCTTACTGACTTGGAGTTAGAGTCTGTGCAGATGTCCATTCTTAGGCAGGAGGCAGAGGTTCCTGTTCACACATAAGCACATGTCCAGCTCTGGTGGCAGGGAGCCATGTGGAACTTCATAGCCATAGCTGGGGCCAGCTGGATAGGTGTGATCTGATGAGTCCAAGGAGAAAAGCTCAAAGGCGGTGTGTAGCCCCATTGGAGTGCTCCTGGTAAAATCCCCGGGGGCAGTGTTGGGCAGTACTAGCTCTCTCTCCTGACTCTATATGGAAGTCAGCATTATTCAAGTGGGACAAGTGCTCCTGGGGAAGCAGGTATGATGAAAAGAGGGCCAGATTTGTATTTTACCATTAAGTCTGAACTGCATGGTACAGACAGGTAGAAACATCAGGGTAATAGCTTGGTGCCTGAGGTCAGGGGTGAGGTCAGGGTGCAAGCACAGATATGGGTCACTTGCTTATGAGCACACTGGAAGATGGCATGGTTGAGAAGATCTGAAGCAGGAACTTCAGTGTAGTAGTCAGCCTTCTCGTTGCTGAGACACGATACATGAAACCCACAAATTAAAGGAGGAGAAGTTTAATTTGCCTCATAATTTTAGGGGATTCAGTCCGTGGTTGGCTGGTGTTGCAGAAAGATGGCGGAAAGGCGTGGTGGACAAGGATGCTTTGTTCACTGCAGCGGAGAAGCGGAGAAAGGGAATAGCACCTTAGAAGAAGGGCCCAGGAACCATAGTTAGTACTCAAGGTTACATTTCTATAACCCACCTACAGGTACACGGAAGTGTGCTTTGTCAATCCGCCAGGTATTTTCATCCAGTCAAGCTGACATATCATAATTCATGGTTACAATCCATCCTTTTTCAACTTGACACTCAAAATTTAAAATGTACTCCTTAAAATGTACTTACTCTTCAAATAAACACAGTAATAAGTCAATAATTCCACCTAACATTTTATAGTTATTTTGCATGTAATTAAAAATACAGTAATACCCTCCTCAAAGTCTCAGCAGTGCCAACATTTGTCACAAGTCCAAGTCCAAGTTTTTTCTGAGGCTCAAGACACATTCTTAGTTGCAAACCTCTGTTTAAAAAAAAAAAAAGTTACATAATTCTAACATCTAGTGGCCCAAGGTAAACATTCTTATTGCAAAAGGAGGAACAGAGAGAAAAGAACTGGGTTGCAGTCCACATGTCTTCTTTCTTGGGCTAGCTCCTGACTTTCTGGTGTCTCTACTGCACCTTTTGCTTTATTCCCCACCTCTCAGGAGTACCTTGCCTGGCCTCCCAGGCCTTCCTTTGAAATCTGGGTGGAAGACTGTCTGACTCCACAGCTCCTGCATCCTGTATGCCAGTAAAATCATCATCATGTGGACAATGGCAAGATCTTCCACTAGGGCAGGCAGTGCCTGGATGGCTGAGCATGTGAAATGAATCCAGGGAACCAATTCCTTAGATGACCCTTCTTCAGCAGGGGGTACAGGGACTTTCTTCTCAAATGAATGGTTTATTACACTTCTGCACATTTGATGATTCCTGGGATGCCCTTAGGGTATCTTTCTTATTGAGCCTATATAAAGTATCTGATTTCTTTTTAATCATGCTAAGCTGTTTGGTAACCACACTACCTTTAATCTCAGTTTTACATGTGGTTCCTATTGCACCAAATGTTAAGTTTTTCAAATTTTTTTGGTTTGCTTTTTGTCCCTGATTCTCAGTATAATTCTGACTAAAATCAGCCAGTAGTACATACTACAGCCTGAATGTTGGACTGCTTTGAAATTTCTTTAATCAGATCAATTAGTCTACTGCCCTTTATCTCAGTCTCTGGCAGTCTTGGGATATGGGTAAAATGTAGACAGTTGGAGTTTTTTGTTTTGCTTTGGTTTTTTGCCAGAGTGTAATATGTGTGGTCTCTAGTCCAATTGCAAATGAAGTCTTGTTCCCAACTGAAACCTCCTGAACCTGGCTTTTACTGTTCAAATTCCTGTTGACATTCTGGTCTTCTGAGCTTGTCCATCAGGCTTTCCTTACAGCATTCTAGAAATTCTCTAGCTCATATCTAGACTTTTTTCAAATTATTCCTACAAAACTTCTGAACAACATAGTCAGGTATAGCCACAGTTACAAAAACTTCTCAACAACATAGTCAGGTATAGTCACAGCAATGACCCCACTTTTCTGGTGTCAATTTTCAGTATTAGCTCCCTCACTGCTGAGACATAATAATAATACTGACACCCACAATTTAGAGGAGAGGTTTAATTTGGCTGACAGTTTCAGGGTATTCAGTCCATGCTGGCTGGCTTCACAGCAGAAGCATGGTACAAAGCCTGGCAGAGCAAAGATATTTAGTTCATTTTGGTCAAGAAGCAAAGCAGAGACACATTGCCAAAGGAAGGTATCAGGAACCACATTTAATACCCAAAGTCACACCTCCATGACCCACATGGACATACCCTGAAGTACACATTACTAATCCCTTCAGCATTTCTTAATCCAGTAAAGTTGACATTACAGTTAATGGTCAAACTTTGGAACCATCGCTTTTGAGCCACAGACATAGGACAGAGCCCTGAAAGGCACTAGAGAGAGTTAGTGTGGTAGGTCATAGGGGGTCCTTATACACACAGAAGCTGGCTGCCTGGCTCTATGGTACAGAGGGAAGGAGGGGCAAAGAGACCCTAGGAGCAAGAGCTGATGGTATGAGAATGGTCATAACATTGTGAAGGGACAACTGTTTCTATTACTTAAACAGGATGAAGAGGAAATGGAGGAAGCAGCCAATCAGAAGCTTGCTCTGCAAAAAGCCAAGGAAGTGGCTGAAGTCAGCCCCATGTCTGCCGCCAACATCTCCATTGCTGCGTAAGGCTCCTAGAAGCAGATTGTGGGTGGCATGGGCAGTAGCAGAGTCCATGGCTGAGCCACACCAGGACCCCCTTCCAGAGACTTCCTCAGAGCTCTCCTTGCCTTGACCAGGACTTGTAAGGACACAGTCTTCCCCAGGGCGGGGGAGAAAGCACAGGGAAAAAGCACTGCAGCTTCCTCCCTGGCTGAGCATGGGCAGGATGTCCTTACATTCAAGGTGGGATTGGTTGTGCTGTAATACTGGCTAACTGGATGGTGTTGGATGCTCCAGGGCCCTCTCCAGACAGAGGTTGAGAGTCAGTCAGGGGTGAGGAGTCAGCATGTTGCTCTTATGTATAGTTTTTCAGAAAGATATTTGGCAAGCCAAGGGGTTCTGCTTCAGCAGCCCAAGAGACTTGATGGAGCTTCCAGACATGTCCCTGAGAATGTTTGGCCTTGGACCAGAAGTCAAGGAGCTTCTGAGAGAGAAGGGTAAATGTGGGGCTAGGGACAGATCCTGAAGGAAGTTGGTCACCTCATTAGGCGGGTTGTGGACTTTAGAGTTTGAGCCAAAGGCAGCAGTGGGCTGGGGGAAGGCAGCTCTGAGGAGGGACGCAGGAAAGCTGGCTAAGCTTGGTCATAGGGTAACAGCAGAGCAGAGGTACTTACCCCTGGGACTCACTCTGTCTGCACTGCTGAGCAGTGTGTTAGCACATGGATGAGCATGCTGGATGTGAGTGTGTGTGAGTTGCTTGGTCATGAACATGTAAATGTGTGTCTGTGTGAAGCTGCTAGTGTGCATATGAGTGTGTGTGCACTCTGGTGGCCTTGTTCCTGCCCTGAAGTTACCGTGGAGGTGGCATTTGCAGAGAACTGCTCTCTGAGCCATGCAAAAGCCCTGTCTATGGGAAGATTCAGTGGGAAAAGGATACAGCCCTTAGGGGCCCTTGCAGGGAGCCAGGCAAGCTGTGGACATGGTAGCCTGGCTGTGGAGAGGCTCTGTGATCAGTTGTATTGTTCTGTTTTTTCCTCATCTGGCCAACTCAGTTATTTAGCTATTTGGTCAATTTAAGGCAGTTCCTTGGTCCTGAGGTTCCTGTGGCCCAGCAGCATTGCCCCTTGTGCCCCTCCATGTGAGTTCTAAACACTAGTGGGATCTATGGGGGAGAGATGGCAAGCAGGTGTTTGACTTGTTCAGCTCGTGGCCCTTGTGGCCTGTGGTATTTCTGTTTAGCACCTTTCCATGTTCCTGGAGTGAATGCTTGCCCTGGGCCCCTTCAGGGTGACCAGTTCCGGAAGAATGAGAATCCCATTCACTCCCATCCAGGCCATGACCCTGGAGAAGAGAGTGCCAGGGCCCTTGCCACAGCCCTGAAGCACGCATAATGCCACCAAAAAGGAAGTCTAGATGCTGTCTTCATCACCTTTGGCCCTGTTGGAGACACCGGGTGCAGGCATGGAGCACCCTGGGCACTGGGCACATGATACCAGCTGTTGGCCTGTGCACCACAGTGGTTTCTGGATGGGAAAAGTGCTCTTGTCCTGGGCATCCTTGGTGTTCTACCTCACCAAGCCGAGTGCTGTGTCCACTCCAGAGCCAGGTCACAGCCCAACATTCAGCCTGTGGGGCTAGCTGTAGATCCTGCAGGCCCAGCTCTGTGATGCTGCTCGCATGGCATGTAGTCAGCACCCTGACACCACAGGTGGTCTGGGGTGCAGGGGAAGCCCCAGCTGGGAGAGGGTTGTCCTGCTGCGTGTGGGTGCTGGTGTGAGGCTGCAGCTGCTGCTGTTTCTTGCCTGTCATGTTGAGACTGCTGAGGGTCAAGATGTCTGTGTTCATTTCTGCAGACTGAGCTGGGGAGAGAGCACAGCCCCTGAGGGCCCCTCATCCTGGCCCTGCTTCCCAAAGCCATGTGTGTGGTTTGTGCTCTGCTGGGATGTGGTGAGGCTGGCACCTGAGGTGTCAAGACGCCTTCAGTGCGTGGGTCAGGTGATGAGCCATACAAACTCCCGGAGAAAGGAGGATGGTCAGGCCTGCATTGGTGGCCCTGGGGGCAACCATTTCACACTCCTGTGAGGGTGAGGGATTTGGGGCTTGATGTCCTCCTCCTGGTTCTCTCTGTGGTAGTACCTGGGTCCCCACTGGGCTTCTATACACTAGCACACGTACTCATACACCATCTAATACCCTCATAACCTCACTCATCTCACACACAGTCATATACAATCTCACACACTCTAATGTTCCCAACACACTCAACTCTCTAAAACATATTCTGTCTCACTAGTCCTTTGGATAGGTGGTCTGTTCTGTGCTCCTTACATTTGTGTAGAGGTTTTGACCCTAGGAAGGATCCCCCGCTCCTGGGAAGCCAGTGTGAAAGGTAATGGCTGTAGAGAGACTTCTGGTTTTTTCTTGTTGGAAAAGCTTCTACACGGTCACTGGGAAATGGCTATCATAGCCAAGTGGAAGATGGGTTAGTAAGTGATCTTATTTGCCCCTGGAGGGGTCATGGTGAACTAGAAGCAGCTGTATTTGAGCCTGAGGGCTGAGGGGCTGGAGTGGAGTGGGGACCAGATGCTCGTGGGAGGCAGATGGGCTGATCATACACAGGGGAGGACGCTGTTGCCTCCTGCACTTGCCCGGCTGCTCATCTTGAAGGCCAGGAGCCCACCTGGTGAGCCTACCCAAGCCCTGAAGCGGAGAGGAGGGCTGTTTGGGTTGTAGAAGTGGCTCTGGTCAAACCCAGTGCCATTCTTGGAGCAGCATGGCCTGAGTCACCATTGACCCATGGCCTCATATAACTGCTTCTTGTCTTCCAGCCATTCAGGGTTTGCCATATTCACTTTAGTTTCTTTTCTGCACACATGGAATTGGTTCTCAACTTCTGTCTTACCCTGAGGTTTCTGCCCATCTGATGCCACTTCTCTCGCCTCTTGCCCAGAGGTGCACCACTGCCCGTGCCTGCACTCACTGGGCATGAGTAGTGCTAGTGTCTCTCAGAACTCTCTCTCAGTTTTCTCACTTCTGTTTGTGTTTTGTTTCTTGCATGTGCAGCTTTGTAAAGCAAACTCGAGGTACTGTATCTCGCAGCTCATCTGTCTCCAGCGTAAATTCACCGTGAGTCGCTCTGCTACGATATTCCATCCGTGGCTCCATGATTAGTACATGCACACACCTGCCCTCCGCTCCTGACTTTGCTTTCCCATCTCAGCCATTTGCTTCCTGGGCAGCTCCAGGCCCACCTTTGGACACTGGCTGGGACTAGTGGGCACACCCCCAACACGCCCTCTCTGAGCTCTACCCTTCCTCCTCTTCCTCCTAGTCTCTGCCTCTTTGTCTGCTGTCAGTCTGTGTGCGATTACTCTGGTGTCTTCAGATCATCTGGTTCTTTGATGCTACGGGCTCAGTGAGGCCAGGGCCTGTGCAGCGATGGCAGAGAGAGTTCTTGGGAGCTCACAGGGGTATTCACAGTTCCCCCCAACTTCTGCTTGGAGGGAATGTATCAGTGCTTCTTGGGAAAGTCTGTTCTAGTGTAAGTAGAGCTCACTGTGGAGCTCATGGTACGTGGGTCAGGTGGAGCCAGAGGAATCGTGGGTCTGGCCCTTCTGGAGGTGAAACCAGCATAATAGGCTGACCTCTCCCTGGGCAGCTTCTCTTGCAGGATGCTTCTGGATGGCTTGCCCTCTGGGGTTTCCCTGTGAGAGGCTAGACTTGGCCAGTGACAGTCCCTGAAATAGTCAGTTGCAATTGGGACATCTGAATGGAGTAGCCAGGTGCCCTTCCTGCATCTTGATGGTGGTGAGGATTACACCATCCCTGCCCTGTGTGCCTCCTTGGCAGCCAGCATAGTGCTAGGCTCAGTCTTCCTATAAGCACTGGCTGCTGCTGGCTACTGGGACCCTGATGTCTCATGGGGTAGGCCAGCATGGTGGATCCATGTAATGAACAAGATGTGGATTTAGGCATGGACATTTTCTACCAGGACTGCCTCATACATCAGCAGTTATGGGTAGCAGCTGTCTCAGCCTGGAGACACTCAAGACTCCTTTCTGCAGTTGCCCACAGTGCCTGATTTGGTGTGGTGAGCTGTCCTCCCTGGTACAGCTAGGTTATACCTCCATGCTGGGTGAGGGCATCACAGGAGGAACTTCTCTCTGTGATTCCTTAATGAGCCCCTTTTAAGGAGGAACTGCCTAGATTGGAGTTGCCAGCCATACTGCACTGGAGGCTGGAGAGTGGCTCAACTCATTCTCAGGTTCTTGCACTGCTTGTGACCTTGGTGGAAAAGAATAGAGTGAGAGACTTGTGCTGCCCACACTGAGCAGAGGTTAGTGGGGTTTGTGTACCAGACAAAGCAAGGCTAGAGATAGCAACTAGGGCAGGGGAGGATGACTCAGATCCTCCAAGGAGGGAAACCTCACCGTGAAGATTCAGACTTGGGATCTGTGAGAGAACCCAGTGATGCAGTGGGCTGGGGCAGATGCATGGCAGGGGAACCCCAAGGAATGGGATCGGTGGGCAGGTGGCCTTTACCTAATTGGTCAGTGTCCTGCACTGCCTGGTAGTCATGAGAGGACCCTACCAGCCCCATGGTTCCCTTAGCCACCAGGTGGTCTGGCATCTTGGGCTGTACTTAAGGTGATTCCCAGGCAGGAGAGAGCCCACCTGAGGAAGCGATTGAGGGCAGAGCCATTTGGTCTGACCTTCAGCTTCTGTGTGTTCCCCATTGTTTTCACTATCGTTTGTGACAGGACTGTGGTGCTGGCCCTGGGCTGTGGCTTCTTCCTTGCTGACCAGGGTTTTAAGAGTTAGGTCCAGCTTGGACTGCTGGAGTGGATTGAGGCTGGAGGCAGCAACCTCACTAAGCTGGCACACCTGGGGCATACCTGTCCTGGCTCTGTTGCATCTTATACTGTCCAGCATTGCTGAGAGATGGGCCCAGTGGAGGTGGAAAGACCCTGTGGGTCTTTGCAGGGCATCCTAGGGAGTAAGGGAAATGCAGCTTCAGTGCTGGGGGTGGGCAGGTGGCTGGCCTGGACCGAGCCTTTACTCTTGCCCTGCCTATACCACCCCAGCTCTCGGGAGAGATACAAATACTGTCTTCACTCTTGCAAGTGCTGTCATGGAAGTGGCTCCCACACTGGAGAAGGGACAAGGTTTACTCTCCACCCACCCTGAATAGGGTGATGGCAAGGACAGGGCCTCTCATACGCATGACTGACAGTCCTTATAGGTGGCCTTATAGGCTGGGCTCCACGAGTGCAGCTGCAGCTGTGCTTTCCAGGCAGCTGGGATCTGGCTGAGGCCTGGCGTTTCTCTAGATATTTCTTCACATCCACCTAGCATGTGTTTTAATCCTAGCTCCGTCAGTGACTCACTGTGGACCCTGAGGAGGTCACATCCTTTCTAGCTCAGCCAGCACAAGAGTGGCATCTGTCCTTGAGGTGGTTGCAAAGGCTGGGTAAAGCAGGCATGAAGCCCAGGGCACTGATGCTGCTGCTGTCATTGTTAGTGGTGCCACCGCCTTGGCTGTCCAGAAGACTCCAGAGGCTGAGGCCGAGGCTCTGGCCTCAAATGAGGTTTCTGCCTGGTGTCAGTGGTGTCAGTGTGCCTTATTCAGCAAAGGGCCCAGAACTTTCCACACACCCTGTGCTGTGGAGCCCTCTTTATGATATAGGAACAGGAGAGGCCCTAGACCAGTGAGGCTGGACACTGGACCAGGCCTCGGAGGTATCCTGTGTAGTGAAGGCCTGGACCACTGGCCACTCCTGTTGCTGGAGGCCCCCAAGGATCTGTCTTATCTGGCTCTGTTTTTGTTAGAGGGAGGGGTCTCCTGTGGAGAGGAGAGGAGAGCGTTGATAAACACATGAAGGGTTGTCACAAGCCCCAGTCCTGGCCTCTGAGCGCCTGGTCATTGAGTCAAGTGACTTCCCAGTCAGGGCTGACCACTTCAAAGTGTAGCTGAGAGTCCCTAGACTGCATGTGGTTAGTATGGTGCCAACCCCCTCCTGTGTCCCTGATCTCGTGGCCTGCAGCTCTCCTCTGGGAAGTGGGGTGGGGACAGCTTCTGGGGAAGTAGCCACCTGCCTGCCCCTCTCAGGCAGTTCTGCTCTAGTACTGGGCAGCACCAGCTCCCCAGGGAGGCTTCCAGGGAGCACTCTGTCTTCCCAGTGCCTCCCCCTTGTCTTCTCCCCTTTGGGCCTTCCTGGCTAGCTGACCACCTTCTGGGAGCCTCTGCCAACTCCTGCTGGTGCCAACTGACCCGTCTCTGCACTCCTGGGACTTGGGACTGCTGCCCACCTATTCAGGAGTGGCCTTGAGCTCACCCTCCCCTGCCTGATGCTGTCCCTCTGTGTGGTCCTGTGGGATACCTGAGGGAGGTTGGGCTGAATTCAGGTTTCCGGTCTTACCCACCTGGCGGCATCACTCTGCCAGGGGTCTTGAGGGCCCCCGCTGCCTGCCCCTCTTCCCGTTCTCCCCGCGCCCCTCACCATCCCTCCATCGCTGTGTGTCCATCTCTGGCTTCCCTGCGCAGCAGCGCGGCTGGGCAGTGACACTCATTGCCAGTCTCCCCGCAGCAGGCAGCAGAGCTCAGCCCGGGCGCGCTCGGTGTGGGAGCAGAGGGCCAGCCAGCTGCGGCTGCAAAATCTGCGAGCCAGCTGTGAGGCGCTGTACAGCGAAATGGACCCTGAGGAGCGGCTGCGCTATGCCACCTCACGCCACTTGCGGCCTGACATGAAGACACACCTGGACCGGCCACTAGTGGTGGAGCCTGGCCGAGACGGACCGCGGGGTCCCTCGGGGAGCAAAGCCCGACCAGAAGGCACAGAGACCACAGAGGCTACAGATGCACTGCGACGGCACCACCGGCACCGGGACACAGACAAGGCCCCGGCTGTGCTGCCCTCGGCCACCGAGCAAGACCGGGACCGAGCAGATGGCACGGAGCCTGGGTCCCGCGAGGAGCGTGCACGTCAACGTCATAGCCGCAGCAAGGAGGCTGCGGGCAGCCAAGAGGCCCGGGGAGAGCGTGGCCGGTGTCCTGAGGGTGGCAGGCGCCACCACCGCGTTCACCGGCATGGGCCTGACCCTGGCAAGGACAAGGATGGTACTGTGGCCAAGGGTGAGCGGCGAGCGCGGCACAGGGGGCCCCGCACGGGCTCCAAGGAGGTGGAAAGCAGTGAGGAGCCTGGGCGTCGGCACCGCACTCGCCACAGGGCACCCCCCTCACAGGAGGCGGTGGAGAAGGACAGCGAGGCCCTGGAAGGGGACAAGGAGATCCGGAACCACCAGCCCAAGTATGTAAGGGCCTGGAGTGGGGCTGGTGATGGGCAGTGACCAGAAATCAGGCTCCCATTTGTGTCAGGGAGGGAGAACGATTGGCCCGGATGATGCCCCAGTGTCCTGGCTGATGGGACACAGTGACCAGGCCAGGCAGCCCTTATTGCCACTGTCGGCCCCTTTCTCTGGGCAAAATGCTCAAAGCTAGTTGGCACAGAGTGTGCTCAGCGAGTGTCAGACATCATTTTAAGCCACCCCAAGGAACAGAGGGCTCAGGAGAGAGTGGTTGTGTTCAGGATGCATTGACCAGGAGGAGCAGAGTGGCCTGGCACTGTGGAAGAGGGTGGGGCCAGAGACTCTGAGGGAAGATGGAGGGGCTGCAGCACAGGGCAGTACAGCCGGAAGGGCCAGGCTGTGTGGCTCTGATGCTACAGGAGGCCTGGGAAAGGGAGCCTGGGGCCTGAGGCCAGCGTCCCTCTGCTTGCTGCTGATGGGCCACACACCAACCAGGACAAGCATGACTGGAGGCCACAGCTCAAGACCAGCCAGCCGAGGCCCTGCCTTTGTGTGCAAAGTTTTGATCTGGGCCTTTGGCCTCATGGGACACTTGGTGGAGTGGCCCAAGGAAGCATCCTGCTCTACTCTGTGAGCAGTTTTGTTCTGTAGATCTCCGTCTCTATGTCTGTGTGTGTGTATATGTATGGTGGTGTCAGCCCCATACATGGACCTAAAGACAAGTGTACAGGGTGATAGGAACCATACAAAGACAGAACAGCAGAGGAAGGGGTAGGATTTACTTATCCTGGGTGCAGTATAAGGAACTAGGTGTTGCAGACTGAATAGGAGTTTGAGATTGCATCAAGCTCAGATGTGTGTTCTCGGTTGCAGGGAAACTCACTGTGACTTGGAGGCTGGTGGACTGATGGGTGTGGGCACTGTGCACACACTTCCCAGTACCTGTCTCCAGAAGGTGGAGGAACAACCAGAGGATGCAGACAATCAGCGGAATGTCACTCGGATGGGTGGTCAACCCTCAGACCCAAGCACCACCGTGCATCCTCCAGTGACACTCACAGGCCCTGCTGGGGAGACCACAGCCGTTCCTAGTGAGTATCTCTGTATGCCAGATGGGCAAGGGTCACTTTGTGCAGATCCATCTACCCTTCCCTCTTGCTCCCTGGTGGCTGCTGTGGAGCCAGCTTGCCTCTTTCAATTGTTCTCTTAGTTGGAGAGAAAGTCCTTTGCTGTCAACATCGTCCCTTGATATCACCTGACTTTTTAGTGACCTAGAGGCAACTGAAGGTTAAGCTTCTTTCTCTTCCCTTCCAAAATGTTTGTGAGTTGCCAGGTACTGCATTAGAGTGCTAGAACACAGAAGAGGGAAGTATTGTCAGAAAGACAGGCCACAAAATGGTCTCGACCCTTTGTAGTTGACTGTGGCTGCTTAATTGGGGCTAAGAGCTGATGGGTGAGGAGGAAGTTATCCTACCTAGATACGTGCCTCCAAGGCATTTCTTGGAGGCTGCCCCAGGTCTTTGCCTAGACTGCCCTTTCTTCCTCTCCAGCTCTCGTGTACCAAGACCCCAGCTGAGCAGGCACTTAGGGCATGGGTGAACCAGCCAGTCTAGTAGGGAGAAACCTGCAGGTAACAAATCCAGGCTCCTCCTGCAGTGAAGAAGGTACATGGACATCTCATGAGCACCAAGGACAAAACATTCTGAGGGCACAGGGGAAAGACCAAACAAAGGCCAGTGTATAGCTGTTGAGTAGACAAGTGAGCTTGCACAGGTACCCTGCATGCATGCCCACATTTGCAGTTGCAGCTACATGCGGATGCCTGGTCCTTTTGCTTTGGCCACTCACCAGAAACTGTAGCCCAGTACATGATCCTAGGTAAAACAGTTGAAGGTGGTGGAGTTTAGCTGCTTAGCCTGCCCTTGGTCTTAGGTTCCTCGGAAGAAAACTGGTCATAGTCATTTGCTTGCTTCACTGCTCATGAGTGCAAGTTAGTTTTTGTCTTCTCAGACTCCATCTGATTCCCTCTGGATTAGCTTAAGGATAAGCCCAGGATTCCCACCTGGTTTTTGTCCACAGGAGCCCGGATATAGCTGCTGTCCACCCTGAGTATACCTTGCAGTCCATCCCTGCTGGCCGTCACTAATATACTTTGCTGAGAGTATTGCCTTTTCCAGCATGTTACACAGTCATACAGTGTGCAGCCCTTTCAAGCTGTCTTTTTGCACTTAGCAGTATGCGCTTAAGGTTCCTGCATTTCATTGTGTAGCTTGATAGCTCATTTCTTTTTAGCACTGAAGTAAATTCCATTGTCTGGGTATACCACAGTTTGTTTATCCATTTACTTACTGAAGGACATCATGCTTACTTCTTTTTTTGGTAATTATGCACAAAACTGCTCTAGGGATTCATGTGTGAACATACATTTTTAACTCATTGGGTAAATACCCAAGAGCTTGTTGGTTGAGTTGTATGCTAACACGATGTTTATTTTTGAAGGAACTACCAAATTGTCTTCCAAAATGAGTGTATCATTTGCATTTCCCCCAGCAGTGAGTGAGAAGTCTTGATGCTCCACATCCTTGCCAGTATTTGGTGTTATCAGTGATTTGGATTTTAGTCATTCTATTTAAGTGTATAGTAGTATCTTGTTTTAATTTGTAATTTCCTAAGGACATATGATACTGGGCATCTTTTACTATGCTTAGTTATCATCTGTGTCTCTTCTTTGATGAAGTTCCTATTCTTTGCCCACTTTTTAAATTGGATTGTATGTTTTATAATTACTGAATTTGAAGAATGCTTTGTATATGCTGGATATAAATCTTTACTTGGCATCTGTTTTATAAGTGTTTTATCCCAGTCTGTGACTTGGCTTTTTATTCTCTGAATGTCTGATGGTTTTGATTGCTGCTTTTGGGGACTGGGGATGACTACTGTTACTTCTGCTAGAAGCAAGAATCTAGGCTGTTGATTTTTGCATGTTAATTATATATCCTTCTGCTTTTTTGAGTCCTGAAATTGCTTATTAGTTTTAGTGTCGATTCTCTATTGTTACTTCTAAGTCTATTTTTAATAAATAGAGCTCTAACTCTTCCTTTCCAAGTCTTAGGCTTCCTGTTACTGTTTGGTTGTGTTGATGAGTAAATGGGTGCCACTACTTCGTTTCTGCCTGTACTAAATTATGGATTCTGGTGTGGGGCCTGTAGGACTGTGTGTTGTGGTATGGTAACCCTTAATTCCTATTGCAGTATGTGTTTTTATCTAGCAGAGGTATTGAATTTTGTTGGTCTTTTCATATCCGTAGAGATCCTATATTTTCCCTTAAATATGGAGATATACAGCAATGAATTCCCTAATGTGGAACTATCTTTCTAATCTTAGATTAATCTCATTTGGTTATTATATTTATTTTTAATATACTCTTGGATTCTGCTTAGTATTTTATATAAGGTACTTGGATTGATGCTTTGAGTGAGATATGTTCTATCGCTTCTTCATACTATGTTTAAACCACATAAGGTTTAAAATACCATGCTTTTGCTCAACTTCACTGTTCCATTCCTGAAAATCAGATATTTTGAATAAAATCCCATTTTCTATAAATTTTGTTTCATTTCATATTCCATTCATTCCATTTATACTGAGAATTGAATCCCGAGGCCTCACACATTAGGCAAGAGGTCTACCACTGAGCTACACCCTAACCCTTTCCTGTTACTTAAAATGTCAATAAATTATAATGTATTACATGTCAATTCGAAATCCCCAATTTCCTAAAATGTAACTAAAAGCACAGTTGAACATTGAAAAGCCACTGACTATCATATTAGGACATAAAATGAGTAATATTTTTTCCTGATCACCAGTTAAAATAGCTACTAATGAGTGATTGCTTTGGATACTTCCTCTGCTGAAACTATTGAACTTTTGAAAAACATGTACCTGATTCTACTATAGTTTGTTTTTAAAATCATAACTTTCTGTCATTTTGTCTTTATTATTTCCTTTCTACTTATTTTACTTTGTTGTTCCTTTTATAACTTCTTCTTCTTCTTCTTTTTTTTTTTTTTTTTTTTTTTTTTGAGACAGGGTTTTGCTATGCAGTTCAAACTGGCCTTGAACTCACTTTGTAGCCTGCGCTGGCCTCAAACTCACAGCAATCCTGCCTCAGCTTCCCGAGTGCTTGGATTATAAGCATGTACCTCTATACCTGGCCCCTTTTTATAGCCTCTTGAGTTAGATATTTTATTTCATTCTTTACTTTTTATTACATGATTATTTAAGGATATGGATTTTCCTTTGATCACTAATTTAATTGTATCCTATAGATCCTGAACATTTGGTATCTTCATCTTAGTAAAATTTTTAAATAAATGATGTGGTTTTGGCTTATATTTGCCTGAGGCATGTCTTTGTAGATTGCTCAAGTTTTTCTAAGTCTATTTAATAAAAAAAAAAATGAGTTTTTGTTAATTAAGAGTTTTTAACATTAGTGGTTAGAGTTTATTGAATGATTTTCTGCATCATTTGATATAATCATGTAGTTTTTTGTCTGTTAATATGGTTGTTTATACTGGTTGATTTTCAGATATTAAACTGACCTTGCATTTTTGATATAAACCCTATCAGTTATTGTGCATAATTATTTCTATATGTTGTCCAAGTCTGTTTATTATACTTTGTTAAGGGGTTCTACCCAAAATTCATGAGGGATATTGGCCTGTAGTTTCTTTTTTTGTACTGTCCTTGTCTGACTTGAGAATCAGAGGAGTACTGGATCTGTGCAGTGTTTTGAATTTAATAACATTGTTCTCTCTTCTCTTTTCAAAAAGTAGCTTGTGTTGAACTGGTATTACTTTTTTCTTAGGTATTTGTTAGAATTTACCAAAGAAACTTTTCTTTTTTGGAATTTTTAAATTAAACCATTCAGCTTCCTTTGTAGTTATAAGGCTGTGCTGTCTATTTTATATTGGTTGAGCTGTCGTAGTTTGTGCTTTCTGAAGAACCAGTGCATTGCATTGCAGTGCATTGCATTGCTGTAGCATTGTATGTGCTGTGGTTATGTGTTAAATTTCCTTACTGCCCTTTTGGTGTCTGCATCTTATGTAGTGATAACCCTTTTCTCATTCTTGCTAAGGTTAATTCGTTATCTTCTCTTTTTTCTTTGTCAGTCTTGCTAGGAGTCCATTAATTTTATTGATATTCGTGAAGAACTGGATTCTTGTTTCATTGATTTTTCTGTATTATTTTTGTTTTCATTTCCATTTAATTTTACTCTGTAATTTTCTTCTTATTTTGCTTTATGCTTACTTTGCTCCTTTCTTGAGTAGGAGCTTATTGATTTGTGTCTTTTCCTCTTTTACAGTGTAAACATCTAGTGCTATTGGCAGTGCTCTGCTCATACTGGGTGATCACATGATATATTTTATGTGTTTTCAGTTTTGTTTTTATTTTTTGTTATTATTACTTTTGTGGTACCAGGAATCAAACTCATGACCTCATGCTTGCTAGGCAGGCACTGTGCCGTTGAGCTGTATCACCAACTGTTTTGTTTTTTAAATGTCCCTGAGGCTTTCTCTTGACTCTTGGATTACTTGGACACATGTAATTTAGTTTCCTAGTACAGTGTTTGGACATTTTTCCTGTTGTCCTTCTATTATTGACTTCTAGTTTGATCACTTTATGGTCAGCAACCATAATCTGTATTATTATTGTTTTTAACAAATTTGTTGTGGTTTATCTTGGGACCAACATGTAAATGTTGGAGGACAGTGCTGTGTTTTGGGGGAGGAGCATTTCGTAAATGCCAGTTAGGTTCTGTTGCTTGATGGTGTTGCTGAGTTCTTCTGAATCTGTAGTGTTTCCTGTCTAGGTCTGTCAGTTGTGGAGAGAGCTGTTGAAGTTGCCAGATCTAAATGTAGAATTGTCTGCTTCTTCTTTCAGTCTATGAGGTGTTGCTTCTTGTATTTTCAGTCCTGTTGTTGGGTACATACACATTTTGGGTTTCTTAGTCTTGGTGGAGTGGGCCTTTTGTCATTGTGTGATGTTCTTCTCTGGATCTGGTAATTTTCTTTGTTCTAAAGTCTACTTTACCTTCTATGAATATATTTACTCTTGCTTTCTTTTGATTAATATTTGCATGATGTGTCTTTTTTATTGTTTATTTTACACTTAGCTGTGTAGTTATATTTGAAGTGTGTTTCTTGACAGTAGCATGTAGTGAGGTCGTGTTTTTAATACACTTGACAGCTCTTTTACTTGGCATATTTAGATAATGTAATTATTGATAGATTAGGGCTTAAGTTTGTCGTTCTGCTTTTAATTTTCTGTTTGTTTTGTTTTTTCTCTGGTTTCTTTTTCCTTCCTTTTTGGGCATTACTGGAACACATTTTAGAATTTAATTTGATTTATCTGTAGTATTTTTGAGTATATCTCTTATATAGATTCTTTGGTGGTTGCTCTAACTGTTATATTTGTATAACTTACCCAGTTTATTGATGTCATCATTTTGTGAGTTTGAGTGTGGTATAAAAACTTTACCTCTGTATATTTCTTTTTCTTCCCCAATATATAATATTATAGTTGGATTTCCTTTACATACTTTTAGAATCACATCAGATTGTGTTGTGACTTTTAATTTAACTGTCAAACATAATTTAGAAAACTCAAGAGTGAAGGAAAATGTGTTATGGCTAGTCATTTTTTTTTCTGTTATTCTTTCTTCCTTTCTGCTATTTCAACATTTCTTTCTTCACTATTTATTTTCCATTTTGAGGACTTTCCTTAGCCATTCTTCTAGTTTAGGTCTGCAGGGGATAGGTCATAATAGTTTTCCTTCATCGGAAAATGTCTTGATTTCCCTACCTTCCCGAAGGGTATTTCTTTGGAAAGGGTATAGAATTCTAGGTTGACAGTTCTTTTTTTTTCAGCACTTGAAAAAAACGTGTGCCTCTTCCTTCTGAGCTCCATGGTTTCTGATGAGAAATCCACTGTCATTCGAATTGTTTTCTTCCTATAGGTAAGATGTTTCTCTCGCTGCTTTCAAGGTTGTTTTCTTTGTCTTTGTATTTCAGAAGTGTGAGTACAATGTATTTTGGCATGGTTTTCTTCAAGTTTATCCTGTTTGGGGTTCACTCAACTTCTTGAATCTGTAGGTTAATGTCTTTTGATAGATTTGGAACTATTTCATCCATTATTTCTTTGAATAAATACTTCTCTGGCTCTGCCCCTTTTCTTTTTCATTCCAGGCCTCTGATGATGTGGATGTTAGATCTTTTGTTATACTCCCAAAGGCTTCTGAGCACATTGACCTTTTCCCCCTCAGTCTGTTTTCTTTGTTGTTCAGATTGGGTAATTTTTGTTTTTCAGTTCACTGACTCTTCCTCTGTCTCTCCATTCTTTGGTTAAGCCCATCTACTGAGTTTTTATTTTTAGTTATTGTATTTTTCAGTTGTAAACTTTTTGTTAACTTCTGTTTCCTTGCTGAGATTGTCTGTTTTATTTATTTGAAGTGTGTTTTCAGTTGCCTGTTGAGCATTTTTATGATGGTGCTTTTAGCACCATTGTCAGTAATTCTGATCTCAGTATCACCCTGATACATACTGTTCATCTTCTCCCATTCAGGCTGATTTCCTGGTTCTTGGTAGGATAAGTGGTTTTTGATTGAAATCGAGATATTTTGATTTTATAATATTGAGATCTTCTGTTTTAGCTCTCTGCTATGTTACCACTCTGCTGGGGTAGAGATCTTCTGTTTTAGCTGTCTGCTATGTTACCACTCTGCTTCTTTACTTGACCTCTATTATACTCAGTTAGAGGGTGCTCCTCATCCTGCTGGACAAGGGCGGGAGGCCTACTTCCCCACAAGGCCTCCCGTATGCAGTCTGGCTGGGAGAGGTAAGAGACCATGTCACTACTGCCCACATGGCTGCCACTGACACATAGGATTGGCCCCATTACCTCTGCTTCATAGAAGTCCGGGCTTTCCACTGGGACTTACTATGGCTGGTAGGGAAGGATTGCCCCCCTGTCGGTGAGGCTCAAAGTCCAGGCTCCCATGTGGTCTTTACTGGCGTTGTATGGGCTGTGGATCTTGTTACCACAGAGTGGATGAGAGGCTCTCTCTGGTCCTACCGCAGGCTGTGGCTTAGGTTTGCCTCGGAGTAGGTGGTGAGGGTCAGGAGTCTAGAGCCCCTCCTCAGGGCTGCAGCTTTGCTGTAGAATTTGGCTGTTGTACAGTGGTGAGTGCCTCTAACATCTCCATCCTGCTAAGTGGCCCCCTACCTGTCCCTTCACAAGGAGGAGCTGCATTTTGTTGGCACTTTAAAAATCTATACCTGTTGGTATTGTGAGTTGTTGGCTTCTCTAGCACAGGTCTGGGGTATGTGAGGCATAAAAGAAAACCAGAAGACAAAGGTGTCTGTCATTCCTTGGGTCCCATGGTTCCCCAGCCAATCTGCCTGTGCATTTTATCTTTTGAGATCTTACATTTACCATATAGATGATGTCCAAGGGTCAGATGTCGTTGGTTGTATCTAGTGGGATGAATGGGGTAGAATGACTCTATGTCTTTCCAAAAGCTGGAGTCTTGGGTAAATATTTATTTAGGGTTGTATTTACAGATGTTCATTATGGTCTGTTAAAGCAGAATGTCCTCTTCCCATTGAATTACTTTGGCATTTTGTCAAAATTTAATTGATGGTAGGTATTATTTAATGTCAGGAAAAATTTCTGGGGTTATTGTTTTCATTTTTATATATCAGATATTCCAGTTTTATACGTGTTGGATTTATTCTGCCTGTCTTCTACACAGCCTAATTGTTTTTAAATTTCAGTCCTTCTTTCACACTTTCCCCTTTGGCTCATTTCACTCCTGTCTTCTTTACCCCATATTAGACTTCATAGTTGTTCTTTGTTGGACCCCTTGAGCTTTATGAAATCATTTTGTCTATTTCATTTTATTTCTGAGACAGTTTTGTCCTTATCTGCAGTTGTTGTCTGAATTTGATCTGCACACATCTCTCAATTGTCCACCCATCTTTATTTTGAGCATTCAAGTCTAATTTGTAGGATTCTTTCTTAGTAACAATTGCTTTTATAATTATATTCATTTCATGGTGGAAAGTTGTATTAGTTTTCCTCTGATTTACAGGTGTGTGTAGTATTTCTGTTAGCTAAGTAGTTTTCATCCTTACTTTCTTCTTCTCCTTCTTCTTCTTCTTCTTCT
>NW_004955513.1:5763786-5801239 GCF_000276665.1 Chinchilla lanigera
GGTACTGGGAATCGAACTCATGACCTCGCGCTTGCCTGGCAGGCTCTGTGCTGCTGAGCTAAATCCCCAGCCCCAACAGCGAGTGGTGTTTATTAATTTCTGTTCTTAGTATTTCCTCTCTTCTGTTTTCTTTATCCATATGGTGATATCCTTTCTTTTATTTATTAGTTGGATACTCAGCTTATGACTTTTGGTCTTTTCTGCTTTGCTAATGTGTTTAAGTTTTAGGTTTAACTTTAAGAATTTAGTTCTACACAATAAGTGTCAAAACTTGTTTTTATTTTACATCTTTTCTTCCAGTCTCATTATGATTTCTCATTTGATTCTCCTTTGGTTTTGAATTTCTGAATGATAGAAGAGATTTCTCTATGTGGCATTTTCTTTCTCTTTTCATTGATTTCATTATTCCTTTTGGTAATTCAGTAATCCTTGAATTTCAGAGAATTATTTGGGTTTCTTTCTTATTTGTCCCCCTTCTGCTTGAAGAACATCTTTCTGAATTTCTTTTTTTGAGGTTTGGTAGTGGTTAATTCCCTCAGTTTGCCTGAATAATCTATTGTGCCATTGTTTGAGAAAAGTGGTTTTCCTTTGTGTGAAAAAGGAAACTAGCTTGTTATTTTCTTTCATCATATTGAGACTGTTCTATTGTCTTCTGCCTTCTGTCTTTCTGCTGAGAAGCCAGTTGTTAGTCTGAATTGTTATTCCTTTGTGTGGCTCTGTCTTCTCTCTATGGTTGCTTAAATAAAACTTTTTATTATGGAGAGCTGAAGCAGGGAAGTAGAGACAAGAGTAAGGGCCTCGTGTTCTGTACCACCCAGCAGCAATTAGCCCTATTTACTGGTCTTGTTCCACTTGCTTCTCCTTGTTGCCTGTGTACCGTGTCAGGGATAAATGTGCCAGTAGAAATCTACAGAGGATTTAACATAATCACAGTAGCACTGTTGATAATAATTCTTTAACATTGCCTAAGACACATTCTAAGTTCAGATTTTACCAATTATCTCAACAATACTTTTTAGACTTGTTTTGTTTGAATCAGTATCCAGACTTACCTGAATTTGCTCAGTCTGTGTCTCTTTATAACAGTTCTCTCCTCTGCTTTTAGTCCTGCCATATATTTGTTAAAGAAGCCACGTTGTTTGTCCTGTAGTACTTTCTACATTCTGGATCTGGATGACTGAATCATGATGTTTGTTACTCAGTGCATTCCTTTGTCTTCCCCCACATCTTATTTACTGGTAATTAGAGTAGAACAGGGTTTTTGAAGCTCAGCATTATTGGAGTCTTCTTGGCAGCTTCCTGGGGCATTGTAGGAGGGTTAGCAGCATCCCTGGCCTCTCCCCACCAGATGCCAGTGGCACTGCCTGAGGTAGCTCTAGACACTGCGCAGATTGCCCATCTGAGAAGCACACGTCTGGAGACCTAATGGGGAAACATCTAGTTCTTCTTTTGTCAGGCACTCCCCACAGTATGATGACTGACAGGCCGTGTCAGGCCTTGGTCTCTGGGCGATGTAAGATGGATCAGTGGGTCTCTTCTCCACCTGATTCTCCATCAGGCTTTTCCCTCACCGCTCCAGTTGGAGATGTCACTAAGGTCACAGAATGTGAATTTATAATTCTATCTTTCTGCATTTGTTGTTTAGATCTTTTTGTAAGGAAGATCTTCATGAAATATTTTTTTTTTTTTTTTGGTTTTGGTTTTTCTCCGGTACCGGGAACCGAACTCACTACCTTGTACTTGCCAGGCAGGCGCTTTGCCGCTGAGCTAAATCCCCAGCCCCTTCATGAACTATTTGGTTACTTTGAAACATAGTTTATATTGTATTAAGCAAGAAACATACTTTTTATTTATGAGTTTGCAAAATAGTTCCTAGCTGCAAATATAAACAGTGAGAGATTTAATAAGATTCTTATGTCATTATGAAAGTTTGGATTTAATATATTTGATATCATTCAGCCCTCTGAAGTTACTGTTACTTCTGATGTTTAAATTGTTCTCTCAGCCAAGGGTAACTCCTTTGAGTTGGCTTTTTGCCCTCCTCACATTCCTGTAGAAGTCTTTTTTTTTTTTTTTTGGTTTTTCTCCGGTACCAGGAACTGAACTCATGACCTTACGCTTGCCAGGCAGGCGCTTTTGCCGCTGAGCTAAATCCCCAGCCCCCCTGTAGAAGTCTTCAGCAGTGTCCTGGTTGTTGTCTCTAACACCATGTTCCAGGACCATTTTGTACATTTCTTGCACCATAACTGGAGTTGGCCATTTCTCAATACTACAGGTGTCTGTCTGTTTCTTCCTGGAGTGGCCCTGAACCAGTGACAGCTCAGCACTGAGACTGAAGGTCAGGTGGGAACCCTGGTGTTCCAAGGGAGCTAAACCTTTATTTGCACCTAGAATGGCTTCTTCTTGTCCCCGGCGTGCTTTCTCACTTTCTCACTTGTTTCTGCTTGCATGTCTCGGTCCCCTAGCTGGACCTGACCCTGGGCTACAGTCAGAGACCTCATGGTGGTCATTGCTACTGAGTTCTTTTATTACTTTCAGGCTTTTCTGTGGATTTTTTTGTTTTAAAGAGAAAAATACATTATTTTGTGGCATTTATAATTCAATTTATAATTCAAATAGAAGATTACAGAATTTATACCTTACTTCATTGACTTGTATTTGTGTCTTTTATCCTGAAAATGTTATCTTTTCAATTTCCTTATTCTGTTTTTAAGTGACTTCATTAAAAAATTATATTTTCAAATCATATGCTCATATTATGTAGAAATACGAGCAGTTTTTATCTGTTGATTTTGTGTTCAGCCCCAAAGTCACCAAATGCTCTTGATACTCTACGGGGTCTTTCTGCGATTCATTTTTTTCTAAGTGGACACAGTTATACATCTACAAATACATTATTTTTGAGTCATAGAATCTTTAAAGTCTGCTTCCCAATTTGTTTCCAAATGTAAAATTTTAATTTTAATCTTTTTTTTCTGATTATATTTTAATTTCTGATTTAATTGTACTGTAATTAGAGAGCGTGACTTGTGTGACAGTTTCCTTTGAGATTTATTTACTGTTGCTTATGGCTTGGCAGTATGGCCAACTTCTCATGGTCAGCTTTTATAAATGTTTTATATGAATTTAAAATGTATATATTTTACCAAATTTTGGGAGCCTTGGCTTCTTATATTTATCTGTTAAATCAAGTTTGTTAGTTGTGTTGCTCAGATATTCTGTATACAGTATTCAGTAATAGTGCACAGATGGCTTACCAATAATTGGAAGAGCTGTTTTGAATTCTGTTTCTTTGTGTATACTTACCTTTTAAGGTAATTCTCAGGAATACTTTAGAATGTATGGTATAGTATAAAAATGATCTATTACGGTACTAAGCACTATTACATGAATTTCTGAAATAGTAACTGTGCCTCTGAATTTATTTTGTATTTTTTTTATCTTTTATTGCTTCCTTTAAAAATTTTCTATTGAAGCTGATCTGTAGTGTTAGGGGAAAATCCCTATTAAAATATTTAAGTAATTATCCTCTGTAATAGGATAATTACTATTATCCTATTATATACCTCCTTTTTGTGTTAAAGTGTAATTTTTGGAATGAATACAGTTTTCTGGGCTTTGTTCCTTTTAAATAAGCATTTTCTAAGTATATCTTTTTCTATCTTTTGATTCTGTGTGGCCTTAGACTTTAGGCTTGTCTCTTGGACTCTATGTGTCCCTTATCCCAGTTGTTCCTACCTTTGAGCAATTTCTTTCCCTTTCATATCATCTATTGTACATTTTGAGTTTTACTTACTATCTCAGGTTCCTACACCAGGGAGAAAATATGATGTTTATACATGTGGGTCCAATTTATTTCACTTATGAGTATTGTCTCTAGTTGCATCCATTTACCTACAAAAGCCTTGAGTTTATCTTTTTTTTGTAGCTGAGTAATACTCCATTGTATAAAAATACCACATCTTTTTTATCCATTTCTCAGTCGATGGGTGTTTGGGTTGTTTCCAAGATTTAGCTATAACAAATTGTGCTGCTGTAAACATGGGTGCACATATATCACTATAGAAATGCTTTTTAAAGTTAAAAGTTTGGTGAAAAAGTTCAGGTTGCTGTCAGAAAGCTACTGTGGACCCTCCCACAGCAGCCTGGTGTGGCTTTTCGCTGTGGGCTCATCTACATGGGGCCATGCTCCTCCTCTTCTAGCTGCAGTGTCATTCACCTCTTTTTATGTCCTTTAAACTCCCTTAGGTATTTTTGCCACCCATTATATGGTGCTTCATATAAATACTGAATATTTTACTTACCTGGTCTATAATTGCATGTTTTTAATTTTTAACAATAATATAATTTATTACAAGCTGGGTGTGGTGGCACCAGCCAGTAATCCCAGTGCTCTTTGAGGCTGAAGAATTACCTGTTTAAGCCCAGCCTGAGCAACTTAATGAGACTCTGTCTCAAAAAAAAAGGTTTTTAAAGGGTTGGATGTGTAGCTCAGTGCAAAGTGTGGAGGCTTAATCCCCAGTAAAGGGGGAGAGGGAGCTTATAACAAAGATTTCGTGACTACTAATTTTTGTGTGAATGCTTAATTTCCTTCAGAGATGTTTTATGAATAGAATTTTATAGTATTGAAAAAGTCTTGCTAGTAACTTTCTCAGAGATTGTATAGTTTATGTTTTCTGCAGAGGTTTGACAGTACTGTACTTGTTTCAAAAGAGATGGCTTTCAGAGTGCTTTTAGGCAGGTTGTCTTCACTCTGGAGCTGACGCTATATGCTGTGGCTGTAGCCCTTCTTACTTTCAGCCCAGGCTTCCCCAGCCCAGCTGCTCTTTGCAGGAGTCCAGAGTAGCCACTGGTTGAGGGGGAAGCTGGAGACTAGGTCTTTACAGTAGGCTCTGAGGATAAGCACCTTCATCTGTGTTGCTCTTTCTTTAAATTTTAGTTTTTATTAGTACATGTTTTTGATACATAGTAATTGCATGTAGTGGGGTTTGATGTGTGCATACATCACATCTTGGTCATGTTTACCCCCGCCCGCCACCCCCCCACCTTCCTGCCTTACTTTCCCAGGGCTCCTCCGTCTCTGTTTCTTAACATAGTCTTTAGAGTGTTCTTTAAATTGTTTATGGTTATAATTTTGGGTCTCTCACATTAGAGGTACCATGTGATGTTTTGCCTTTTGTGACATTTTTGTTACTTAGCGTCCTCTTTGCTTTTATCTTCTTTAAAGAAGTAAAAATGAGACAAGGCAGTAGGAGGTGGCTGAGATTGCTGCACTGTCTCCCTGGATGCCCTCAGGTGTCAGGAACTCTGTCACCCATCAGAACTGAAATATGTATTAGCATAGTTGAAAATGAAGACATAACGGGATTCTACACAATTTACCTAGAGAGGAACAAAGCTCACAGCCATTTTAACCCAGGGAATTTGGTTTTCAGGTGCAAAGCAGTGGGTGCGGGGATGAGAAGACACAAGAGAAGCTGGGAGGAGTAGTGAAGAATGGAAGCCCAGCGCCAGCCCAGATGCGAGGGTGGCAGGCAGGGGCCTCCCTGGGTCCTCCCTGGCAGGAGGGCCCCTGGGCCAGGTCAGGTTAGACAGAGGTCTCAGGAGCACTTGTGGTTCTGGGGGTCCCAGTCAGCTCCTGCTCTGCCTTCCTGCTGATCCAAGACCACAACAGGTGCAAGGAAGGACTCCTCAGGCTCTGACATGTCAGCACTCATGGAGGCATGGCATCCACACTGAGGGTGTTGTGCCCAGCCAGTGTCTCTCCCCTCTGTACCAACAATGTGGGAGGTGAGGAAGTGCCCGTAGAGGTCTGTAGCAGGTGGTACTCTGTCTCCATTTTCGCTGCCTCAGTTGTGTTTGCCTGGGTATAATTGTGTTCTTAGCCACACTCTTCCCTGGGTGGCCTGCCTCACTTGTGTGTGGCACTTGTGTGGGCTTTATGGGTGCTGCACCCCTAACTTGGAGGCCCTATGTCCTTGTAGGTGGTAACGTGGACCTGGAAAGCCAAGCAGAGGGGAAGAAGGAAGTGGAAGCTGATGATGTGCTGAGGAGTGGCCCCCGGCCCATTGTCCCGTACAGCTCCATGTTCTGTCTAAGCCCCACTAACCTGTGAGTCTCCACACGCACCCTCGCTTCTGCTCGCCCTGTCTGCCACTTGCTGGACCCATGTGAACACAATAGCCAGCACGCACAGGATGTGCAGTCTACAGGGATAGACTGTGCACAGTGTTCACTGAGCTCCTCTGACTGCCCAGCAGGCACTCCCTGTCACCTCCTCCTAAGGTCAAGGACACAGAGGCACAGGGAGTTGTCTGTGGTGGAGCTGGGGTCAGAGCCCATGCCCCTCCAGAGCTCCATTGCACACAGGGCCCGTTTGTCTCTGTTGGACTTAATGCTGTCCTCCAGCCACCTCTCCATTGTACTGTTACCATGTGTGCATGTGTGTGTATTGCATGTTTACATGTCGATCGTGGGTCCCCTCTTGTGTTTATCACAATCTGCCGTCCATTCATCACCGTAGTGCTTTCATGAATCCAGCCAACCTTAATGTGCAAATAGCATTCTAGGCTCTGGTAATACACAGTGGTGACCAAGAAAGGCAAGAATACCTGTCCTTGCCAAGTGTGCGGGGGTCTGAGCTAGTGGGAGAGAAGGACAAGCAAGACAATTCAGGAGACATAAAATGTCAGCAGTGAGTGCCAAGAAGAAACAGGAAGTGGAAGTGGATAAGTGGGCTGTTGGGGGCCAAAGTGAGACAGAGGTCAGAAGTGTGGTAGAGCCAAGCCTTGCGGAAGGGCTGGAGAGCACTCTAGGGAGAGGTAGCAGAAAGGGGAGGCCCACAGATACCACCAAGGGAGGAGGCCAGAAGATGAGGGTCAGGGGACAGCAGTGTCAGAGGGTCCCTTGCTGATTTGCTGTCCCTTCTCCCCTCGCTCCCTGCTCCCCCTCTTCTTTCGTTCATCCACACACTTATTGGCGGCTAACCCTGCTGTGCTAGGGGGTCGGGTAAAATGGTAACAGACTTAGTGTGCTGAGGAGGCAAAGGGTGACCATCAGGTAAGGACAGCACAAAGGAGGAGTGAGTGTTCCTTAGAGAACAATGCTCAGCAGAAGCAGCGCTGCAAGTAGCTCATGCAGCTGAGCTGGAAAGCCGGAGAAAAGCAGCTACTGGGTGTCCTATCGAGGGCCTCAGTGGTCACTAAGGAGCATGGAGGAGCATGGGAGGAATGCGTGGTGGGAGCCCACTCACTGGGGGAGAGAAGCCCATTCAGTAGGTGATCAAGGAAGAGACTGGTGCAGTTTGACCAGGGTAGTCATTGCAGAGAGGCTGAGGTGGAGGTGAGGGGCAAAAGCAGGAGGAGCTGGCGGCAGGTAGCCCCTGTGGCAGGAGAGATGGACTGACCCCTGTGCTGGTCCCTCGCTGCTGCTTCTTGCCCACCACTTGGAGACTGGCTTTGCTGGCCTTGCTACTGTCTGTTGCCATGTGGTAGCATTTGTCAGCATTGCAGAGCCTCCTGCTCACTGGTGTTCTGTCTGCTGGTGTGGAGCTCTGTGAGGCCAGACACTTGCCTGTCCTGGGCACTCCTGTGCCTCCATTGTCCAGCAGATGCCCAGTGAGAGTCAGCAGGTGCCTGAGCAGGAGGTGAGCATGTGGCAGTGTGTTCTCATGCAGCCTGGGAACATGTGCCCAGCACAGGCACCAGACACCGTTCTGAGAGTGAGGGTGGCCTGCTTTCTGCAAGGGTTGGTACTCAGATTCCACCTCTCCGATCCAACCCTCCACGTCCTGCAGTACATCTATTCTGTGTGGAGCCAGATGGGCAGTGGTATCACCTGGGGCCACATATAGTAGGTAGATGGGTAGATGCAGTTATCGTTCCTCATTCACAGAAGGGCACCCTGTGAGCTGTCATTTGCTAACCCTGACTCTAGGGTACCCCCTCAAGAACCTGTCACCACCAGTCACCTGGCTGCTGTCCACTGACCTCAGGGACACTTGGCACAGCCCTCTCTTGTGCCATAGTGAGAGTCCTTCCTCCAGGAGAGGGTGGCATGTGTTCCACCTCATGGGCCCAGTAGCAATGTTGTGTTGTCCTCACAGGCTTCGTCGCTTCTGCCATTACATTGTCACCATGCGGTACTTCGAGATGGTCATCCTTGTAGTCATTGCCCTGAGCAGCATTGCCTTGGCTGCTGAGGACCCTGTGCGGACAGATTCATCCAGGAACAACGTGAGTGGCTTTAAGGGCTGAGCCTGCTGCCAGGCTATGGGGTTGCATGAGGCAGGTTCCCAGGGCTGCAGGGCTGGCGTGGTGCCTGGAGGTCCTGTCTCCTCACCTGACACCCTTCCTCCCTGTCTGTGTCCTCCCTCTAGGGGTATGGGTCAGAGTTAGGACTGTGACTGGAGGGGTCCTGGCCCCCGAGGGACACCTGTGTTCCCCCAGATGGCTGACAGTCATCTGCTCAGAGGTCTAGGGAAAAGCTGGAGCCCTGGGACTGTCCTGGCTCTGTTTCTGGTCCAGCTGTGGAGAGTGACCCTCCTTTTGGTTCCAGGTTCTGAAGTACATGGATTACATCTTCACAGGCGTCTTCACTTTTGAGATGGTGATAAAGGTGAGCCATGTTCCCATGGACCATGGAGTGCGTTGGGGGTTGCACAGACAGGACTGTGCTCAGTGATGCTGTGGGTCTGCTATGTGTCATGATGTATTCTGAGAGTCACTGAAGGGCCTCTGGCTGCATGCTGCCCTTTGGGTCACTCCCAGTGGGACCTGATCTTGCTACTTGGCTCCTGAACACAAGGGTCATGGCCATGTGTGGGCTCACCAACACTTCAGATTCTCTGGTGTACTCAGAGGAGGGAGCATGTGACATCGGTGAGAAGAGAAGGAGACCTGGGAGCATGAGGTGGCTGGAGGGCTGTGGGAGTGCAGGCCACAGACCAAATTCAGTGAATGTTGTGTTTCGCAATACTTGGAGTCTACCATGCCACTTCAGCCTTCACTTTCCCTCACAGAGTGACCCTTATCCACATCTGATGGGGGCTCTTGTGTGCTTGCACCAGTGTGCATGCAGTGCAGGTGGACATGCACACATGTGTACACATTCACCGCTTCAGTGCAGCTTAAGGTGTGACATCCTTGTGTGTGTGCACTCAGGAGTGATTTTATGTATGGAGCACTTAAAGGGGTATATGAATGTATTACCCTACTATTTCACATACAGTAAAATCTGCTGGAGGGTGATTCCCATGGCACAGATGAGATAGTTGTGGCCTGGCTGGCTCTGCCTTCCTGTCCTGGGATGGAATGCACTCTCCAGTGTGATTCTCCTTTGCAGATGATTGATTTGGGACTGTTGCTCCACCCTGGATCCTACTTCCGGGACCTGTGGAACATTCTGGACTTCATTGTGGTCAGTGGGGCCCTGGTGGCCTTTGCCTTCTCGTAAGTAACACACTTGCTCCAGATCTTGTGTGTGCAGCCCCAGAACCGTGGTGGGGCTGGGTGAGGAGGAGGGTCAGACCCCTGTCAGCCTTGCTGGGTGTTCAGCAGCTGCCCATGTGGCTCCTCCCTGCCTGCCTGGTTAGGACCAGGGCTGGGCTGTGGGACTAAGCCCTGCCTGTCTCTAACTCAGCCTAGGGTCTGGGACTAGGTTGATGTACAGGCTCTGGCTTTTTGGCTTTTGTCTTTCGGGGCCGTTTGGAGCAAGTTTACCTATTTGGAGGCCAAGTGCCTGGCTGGCGTTTTCCACCCCCAGCAGAGCTGGTGGACATCTTCCCCTATTGGGGTGGGACAGTTTGCTCTGATCCTGAGGTGCTTAGCCTGGCAGTGGCTGGGACTGGAGTGGGGGCTCCCTCAGATCCTGCATGGAGGGCATGGTGCTCAGCTGGGCCAGGGGGGAGATGCAGGGGAAGTCATGACTGAGACTGAGAGATGGGGAGGACCCTGGTAGAGGCCAGATACTGAGGGAAGGCTGTTCATCTTCTCTGCCCCCACTCGACCCTCCCACAACACTGACTCTGTTCTTTTTGTCTTCTTGTTGCTGGACTCTCGGTAGGAGCTTCATGGGGTAATGCCTTCCCCCACCCCCACTGCCCCCAACATCACAGCACGCCATGGCCTCTGCCATCCCATCACATTGCGCTCATCCACCTCCACCTGCCTGGGCTGCATGCTGCCAGGGCCATCCCCAGGCATCACTCCAGCCATGCCTGTGGGGCTGGGTGGGGGTTGGGGCAGGCTGGGAGTTTGACGTGGTGAGGTTTCCATGAAGCTGGGCGTCTGGAGCGAGCACTGGAGGCGGAGAACTTGACCCATAGGACAAGGAGGACCTGGATGGGAGCAGCTGCTGTGGCTGTAGCCCAGGGTCTTGGTCACCCTAAAATGCCATCCTGTGTGGCTTGTCTCTCTGGAAACGCTGGAGCTTTTTTTGCTCCTTTTCCTTACCAGTCTCTGCGACTCCGCGAGTCTCCTCAGGGTGTTTAAATGGACCTTTCTTCTAATGACAGGAAGCAAGAACTTGGCCAGAGTGTCAGCCAGGGACCTACAGGGTTTCAGAGAGGGCTTCAGTTAGGACCAGGGTTCAGCCCTATAGCCCAAGTGCAAGAGAAGGAAGCAGGTTCCAAGCCCACAAGACTGCCTCCCTGGAGACCCCTCCCCAGAACCTCCCTCCTCTGCCTTCCTGCTCTGGGCCACTGTGCAGTTCACAGCAGTCCCTTCTGTACCCCCTTTGGGAGCACAGAGGACACAGGGTAAAAGGTGTGGGGTGCTGCTCAAGGGTGTCAGTGTCGATGGTGCTGGATGATGGGAGTATCTGAGCCTGGTGTCTCAGGCAGCTTGATCTGGTTTGCAGTGGAGTGTTGAGGAAGGAGTGGGGATTGAGCTGCACTTTTCCTGGGAGAAAGGGCTGGGATGCACAGTTCCTCCCGCTCAGCACAGAGCTTTGCTGGCGCCTGAGGGAGCCGCAGGGGCAGGGCTACCATTGGGTGCAGGCCAGGCTGGGTGTTTTGAGGAGTTGCCTCTGAGCAGCCAGGGCAGGGTCTGTGGTGGTGGGGTGCTGCCCAGTCCTAAGTGCTCACTGTGGGGGTGAACAGGGCTTCCTCAGTGGGGAGCTTCCCACATAGCAGACCTGGCCGAGACAGCCAATTCCTGGGTCCCCAAGAGGCAGAGGCAGCCACCTGGATCTGCTCTGGCTGTTGTGAGGGTCCCTGATCTGGAACTTCTAGTTTTGAGCTTCTGAGCCTGCTTCTAGTGCCTGAAATTTTCTTCTGAATGCCTCTCTGTGTTAGCCCTGTGTCTGTATATGTCTTTCTCTTTTCCTTACTCTTCTACCTTGGCCCTTCTTCCTTGTGGTCAGTTTCATATTACATACAAGAGGATGGGCTCCTGAGGACAGGCAGGTGGACTTGCAGAGCAAGGGCCAGACAAGCCTGTCTGTAAGAAGTAGGGGAGAACTCTTCCTCTAGCACCAGGAGCAGGCCCTAGCACCACAGGGTTTGCTCACAGACTTCCACCTTTGGGCTCTAGCCACATGCCAGGGCCCTCAGTGCTCTTTGTTGCTGGAAGCTGCTTTGGGCCAGGTGTCAGGGAGCCACGGAAGACGGAAGTAGCTGCTGTGGTCTGAGGGAATGGGCTCGTTCCACCCACTCAGCTGTCCCTGTGCACCATACCTGCTGAACTGGCCCTGCCCTGGGCCCTTGTCCTCATTAAGGCTCAGTGCAGGCAGCCACAAGGGGAAACCTCCTGAGCTGGATCCTCTGCCCTGGAGCTTGAGACAAAAATCCACAGGGCAGTGTGAACCATACCTTGGGCTGGGAGGAAGCCATGCATACCCTTGCATCTTGCCTGTCTGCATCTGAGGCTTCTCCCTTTTAGAGGATCCAAAGGGAAAGATATCAACACCATCAAGTCCCTGAGAGTCCTGCGTGTCCTGAGGCCCCTGAAGACCATCAAACGGCTGCCTAAGCTTAAGGTAGGAGCCTGGAGTTGGGGCTTGAGGGACGTGCTGTGTGTGTAGTGCATACGTGTAAGCTTGTGTGGATACATGTATGTGTGTATTTGTGTTTACTTGCGTCTTCTCAGATCACCCATCTGCGTGAGGAGTGTGGGCTTGCTCAGCCCTGCACTCCTCAAGGAGAGCTAGTTCTTAGCAGTCTCCTGTAGCCCCCATGAGGCCAGATGTTTTCTTCAGTGCTGCAGGATAAGGAAGGGCCTGCCAGGGTGCATGAGATGGGTGGAAGTTGCTGACAGGGTCTCCAGAAAGCAGCTGGTGGTCTGGGCCCTTTAGGGTGGGCACAAGCTGAGGTTCTGGGTTAAGGAAGAGTGTAAACCTAATCTTAATAATTACTAAGCTTATGCACTCTGTCCTTTAACTCTTTCAGTCATCCAGAACTTCATGTTGTGGGCTTTCATAACAGCTGGGCAATCAAGCCTTTGAGACACTGGGCCATGCAAGAACTATACTGATACCTTGGTTATTGAATGGCTCCAAGCTCACCCTTTGAAAAAAAAAAAACTCTGCTTGGTGTTTGTAACTTTCCTTGATAGTTGAACCAAAAATCCTACTTGAAAAAACCTATATGGGCCAAGAGTGAGTCGTGCTATGCCTCACAGAGGACACAAAAAGGGGTGATGCTTCAGTCTAAACACTGTTCTCACACAATTTATGGTGCTTATGTTAATGTGTTAAAACATTCACAACCAAAGTATCACTGTACAAGAAAAAAGTTTATTTAGAACTTGCATTTGGAGGAGCAGGTGACCTGGGAAGATGTCAGAGCCTCCAGGCCAGGCAAAGTCATGCCTGGTTTAGCAGGGGAAGGGGTGGGTGCCTGCCAGCCAGCGTCTGTGGAAATGTGGGTCTGCAGGGTCCAGGAGCAGACTGCACAGGAAGGAGAAGAACCTAAGAGAAACTCAGCGGGTGGTAGTCACAGGCCAGAGCTGGCTTGGGGCCCCAGAACGTGCCCAGAGTCCTACTGATGTCCCCGTCTCTGGGCCACAGCCTTGCTGCTTTGTCCTCAGTCTGGCCATCCTTCCTGCTGATGGGCAGGAGCAGGGAAAGGACAGGAGGAAAGGCTACTACGTCTCCTGACAGGTGTGGCCCCTCCTGGGTTTTTTCTGTGACCTGACTTGAGTTCTCCTGGGCATCCAGCCTCTTCTAGCACCCCTGCTCATGCCATCAAGAGCAAGATGACCTCTTCATGAGTGAAAGATAGTGCCCATTTAGCCCTGTGAAGGTGTTGGCAGTAGTGGCTTCCATGCTCCGGGGCCTCAGGTGCCCCTAGATGTCTGGGCCCCAGTGGCCCTGAGTTTCCCAGCTTGTGACTCCCTGTCCTGTATTCTCTGTTGGTCTGACCACACCTGCTGTGCTTAGCCTCGCCGCCTCCACCTCAACCTCTGGGCAGCACTCAGCACTTCCCCTGTTACCCAGCCCCCTTAAGGCACAGCCCCCTCAAGACCGCTCCTTCCCTGTGACCCTACCCCTCCCTCACACAGCTCTGCTCTCCTGCCTACAGGCTGTGTTCGACTGTGTGGTGAACTCTCTGAAGAATGTTCTGAACATCCTGATTGTTTACATGCTCTTCATGTTCATATTTGCCGTCATTGCAGTGCAGCTCTTCAAAGGGAAGTTTTTCTACTGCACTGATGAATCTAAGGAGCTGGAGAGGGACTGCAGGTAAATTGAGGTGGGGTGGGGAGCACTCAGGGCCAGGATGGAACTCCTCGTGTTCCTCATGGACCAGATGGGACTGGTCATGGCTCAGGAAACTCCTCTGCGAAGTGGGGACACATAGTGGGGCATGCTTGGGTAATGCTAGTAACGAAAAGGGACCTCCAGCCTCGCCTGAGTCCCCAGCATGTCTTCCTACACATAGTCAGAGACCAGCTCTGCTCTGAGGGACTCCCTCTGTTTTGCCTGCAGACATCCAGGGATCTCACTGAAGCCAGCAGGGTATTCTGGCCCCGCGTTATCTCTAGCTAAACCCTAGCTAGAGATCTAGCCTGGGCTTACAGGGTCAGAGGGATTGACCCAGTGATAGCTGGAAATGCTTTCACTATCTGTGGGATGCCTCAGATCTTCCTGTCTCTCCCTACCCTGAAGACAGCCTGGGGACATCCCTTTGGGGAGGAGATGGCAAAATGAGCACCCTACCTACGCAGTTCTTTCATACCTCCACAGCAAAGGTCTCTGTTGTCTCTGGTTACGTAGATGTTACACAGCTTACTGATCCACTCAGTCATGGGTAGACATGTGGGTAGTTCCCACGGGGAGCTGTCCGGAGCAGTGCTACTATGAAAATCCCACTCGGTATCTGTCAGAGGAGCATGTATGGGCATTTAGAATGTCATCTAGGAGGAGTCCTGGGCTGTGTTTGTGTTCTGTTTTGCTGATGTTAACTAAACACTTGAATGAAGTGATGCCTCTCCAGCATGGATGAGAGTTCTTTATTCTCACTTAATGTCTCCTGTCTTGCCCTTCCACTTTTTTGGACACAGTAGTTTGATTTACACTTGTGAGATGACTAGTAAGTCTGCGCCTCTTTTCCTGCTGGATTGGCTTCTCAGATGCCCTTTCCTGGGTAGTGTCTATTTTGAGTATTTACCTGTGTGTTGTTGGTCTCTATAGGTTGATTTGTAGGAATTCTGTCATGTTCTGGACAGGGACCTTCACATGAACTGAGGATTATGTATGTCTTTTCTTCCTTTGTGGGGTGCTTTGTACTCTTTCCGTGGGGTCTTTGAAGAACACAGTGTAAAGAACAGTGGTGTCTTCTAAAGAGCAAGATTTCAGCATAATCTCACTTACCTTTTACAGTAGTACCTTGGTTCATGAGTTACCTTTTACATAAGTACCTTTTACAGTAGTACCTTGGTACCTCAATTCATTCCAGAATTCTGAAAAAGATGGCCAAGTTTGTGTTCATGCAGAAAAGATGGCCATGGTCATGTTTGTCACCCAATGTAGAGTTTGTAAACAAAAGCAAAATTTTGTCAAACACTTGTGTTTGAAAACCAAATTGTTCACAAACAAAAGCGTTTGTGAACCGAGGCATATTTTTCTGTGTTTACTACTCTCTATCCTTTTTAAGAAATATGTCCCAAGGTTAGGGCTATTTTCTTCTGAATTGTTATCTCTGCCTCTTACCTTAAGATCTAGTCTGTTGGAGCCACTTTTGTGTTGTATAAGGCATCGACAAAGATAAAGATAGGTGTTTAGTTACCGAATTTATTGGACAAAATAATTCTATCCTCACTGCAGTGATATCCTTTGGTGTTTTTAGCAGTTTTATTGAGATATAATTCACATGCTATACAACTTACTCATATCCTTTTAAAATATACAGTTCATTGGCTTCTAAATATTCATATGTAGATATATATATAAACATCACCACAGTCAATGTTAGAACATTTTTATTACCTCAGAAAAACCAAAATCAAAACTAGAAGTATACCTGATGAGAGCAGGAGAGAGAGAGGGAGAGGGGAGAGAGAGAAGAGACTGGGAAAGAGAGAGAAGGGAAGAGCCAGGGACAAGATCATACCCTTCCAGGGCATGCCCACAGTGATCTGCCTCTTCTGACCAGGCTTGGAGTACATTCAACTATGCGCTCATGCACTGATGAGTGTAGCTCCCCTATGGTCAATCACCTTCCAAAAGCCCTACATCTGAACACATGAGACTTCAGGGGTCCTTTTAGATCTAAACCATAACATTCAGCACCTGGCCTCAAAAAGCTTGTATTCATCTTATTATGCAAAATACATTTAGTTCCTAAGAGTCACCAAAGTATTAACAGTTCCATTATGCCTGAAAAGTTCAAATGTAAAACGTCCTCTGAATTCAAGGCAAATTCTTAGCTATGAGGCCTTGTACAAATCAGAAAAAAAGTTAAATACTTCCAACATAGGACTGCACAGGGTAAATATTCCCATTGTAAAAGGGAGGAATAGAGGGCTATAATGAAATTGGACCAAAGCAAAACTGAAAACCAGCTAGGAAAACGTTAAATCCTGTAATTCCATGTCCACAACCCAGGGTGAGTCGTGGCAAGATGTAGACTCTGGATGGCCTGGGCAACCTTTCCCCTATGATGTTGCAGTCCACATGCCCTGTCTCTCAGTCTGCTCTGCTTGTTAACTTCTGCTTTCCTTGGTGAACATTTCATGTTCTTGGCATGTTTAATTTCCTGAGGTCTCCACTACACATTCAGCTTCATTTTTACAGCTTTGTGCATTGCCGTCTCTGGGGCACATTGCTTGACCTCCAAGGCCTTCCTTTGTAATCTAGGTGGAAGTCTCCATGAATCTACAACTCTTATATTCTGCATGTCTGAAAAATCTTCATGAATTGCTGCCAGTTGGAATAATAACCTGGCCCCCTTAGACCATGGCTGGAGAGGCCTCTGAGTACATGAATGGCTGAACTTGGGAAAACACTTCCCTAGGCAGCCTGAAATGAGCAGTCCACTCTGGGACTCTCCTCTCAAAGTCTTTCAAAGGAGTTTATCCTTTTTCACCATTCATCCTGGGATAGGTGGAGTCTGGCTATTTCCTGAGATGTCCACAAGGCATTGTTCTTACTTCCTTGATGCAAAGTACTTGACTTCTTTTCAGTGCTAATCTTTCAGCAGTCATGCTGTCATTGGCTCCAGCTGTATATATACTTCCTTTTTGGCCAAGTTGCAAGATTTTTGCATCTTTCCACTCAATTTTTGCTCCTGATTCTTACAGATCTTGCTACAAGCAGCCAACAGAATCCATACCATAGCTTGAACATTGGGCTGCCTTGAAGTTTCCTCCACCAAAGTAAATACTCCACACCTTTAAATTCAGTCTCACATAAAGTCTTAGGACATGGGAAAAATGTAGACAAATCCTTTGTCAGTATCACTCATAGCCTCTAGTTTCTAATAGAGGCCTTGTGCCTGGCCTTTACTGTGTGCATTTCTGTCAGCATTCTGATCTTTTGATCTCTGATCAATACTGCCCATCAAACACTACTTACAACTTTCTATGGTTTCTCTAGCCTGCTTCTCCAAACTTTTCCAAACATTTCCTGCAAACCTTCAGAAGTTTTAGAGACTTCTGAACCACATGATCAAGTGTAGTCACAGACATGACCTCACTCCTGACACCCATTTTTTGTATTAGTCATCTTCTCCTATCACTGGGACAAAATACCTACCACCCACAGTTTAAGAAGGAAATGTTTATTTTGGCTCCTGAATTTTTTTTTTTTTTTTGAGACAGGGTCTTGCTCTGTAGTACAGGCTGGCCTTGAATTTGCTTATATAGCCCAGGCTGGCCTCAATCCTCCTGGCTTAGACTCCTGATTGCTAGAATTACAAGTGTACACCACCATGCCCAGTTTGGCTCATGATTTGATTGATTGATTGATTGAGACAGGGTCTTACTATGTAGTCCAGGCTGTCCTTGAACTCACTATGTAGCCCAGATTGGCCTCAAACTCCCAGCAGTCTTTTTGTAGCAGCCTCCCAAGTAGTGGGGTTACAGACATGTGCCACCACACCTGGCCCTTGGCTCATGGTTTTAGTGGCTGGATCCAGGGCAGAAATGGCATGATGGATGGACATAGAGAAGGAAAACTGCTCAACCCATGGCATCCAGGCAGGAGAGGGAGGGAGGGGAGGAAGGATGAGAGAAAGAGGAAAGGGAGGAGCTAGGGACAAGAATACACCCTTCCAGATCATCTACCAGAGAGCTGCCTTTTCTTTCTGGTTTTTTTTTTTTTTTTTTGGTTTTTTTTTGTTTGTTTGTTTTGTTTTTTTTTTCAGACAAGGTCTTACTATGTAGTGCAGGCTGGCCTTAAATTCACTATGTAGCTCAGGCTGGCCTTGGACTCACAGTGATCCTGCTTCAGCCTCCTGAGTCCTGGGATTACAGATGTGCACCACCATACCCGGCCCATTCTGCTTTTTCTGACTAGACCATACATCTTATCCACTGATGAGTGTAGCTGTCCATTGTCTGTTACCTCCCAGAAGCCCCACCTCTGAACATAAGACTTCTGGGGGACATTTGATATCTAAGCCATAATATGACTCTGATATGCCACATTTTACTTCTTTATTCACCTGTTGATAGACTTGTGGTTTATTTCTACCTCTCAATTATTAAGGATAATGCTACTGTAAACATTTGTGTACGAGTTTTTGTATAGACTTACGTTTTCCTTTCTTTAGAGTATACTGTACACCTAAGAGTGGAATTGGTGGGTGATATGGTAGCTGTATTTAACTGTCTGAGGAAATGCCAGACTGTTTCCAAAGTGGCTGAACTATTTTGTATTCCCCAGTCATGTATGAAGGTTCTTGTTTTTCTATATCCTTGCCAACAATTATTTTCCTTTTTGTTTTTAGTTACATTCATCCTAATAGGAGTGAAATGATGTGGTTTTGATTTTCTTTTCTCTGATGACTGATGATGATGAGGTCTTTTTTATGTACTACCCTTTGTATGTCTTCTTTGGGGAAATATTTATTCAGATACTCAACCCATTGTTTAAATTGGGTTGTCTTTTTTATTGATTGTAAGAGTATTTGTATATTGCAGATACAAGTATCTTGTCGGATAGGACTAACAGATACTCTCGCATTTTGTGGTTTGCTTTTTCACTTTCTTGATAGTATCCTTTGAAACACAGAATTTAAAATTTTAATGAAGTTAATTCTATGTGATTTTTTTTTTCTTTTGTTTCTCTTGATTCTGGTTCCATATCTAAAAATCCATTCACAAATATGGGGCCATGAAGATTTACCCCTATGTTTTCTCCTAAAAGTATTGTAGTGTTAGCACTAACATTTAGGTCTTTGAATCATTTTGTGTTACTTTGTACACTTGGAGTGAGGTTAGAGTTCAAATTTGTACTTGTGTATCAAAATGGATGGAAATCCAGTTGTCCTGGTGCCATCTATTGAGGAGGCCATTCTTTCCACATAGGATGGTCTTGGTACCCTTTTCAAAATGGGCTGACCCAAAACACATAGGTTTATTTGGATCCTTTATCTTCAACCTCTCCTTCCTTGTGTTTCCATTCTCAGGGGTCAGTACTTGGATTATGAGAAGGAGGAAGTGGAAGCACAACCAAGGCAATGGAAGAAATACGACTTCCACTACGACAATGTGCTCTGGGCCCTGCTGACACTGTTCACGGTGTCCACAGGAGAAGGGTGGCCTATGTGAGTGCTCCCAGCTTAGGGCAGCTGGTTGGCAGAGAGGAAGCTGAGGCAGGCCCTTGTGAACTCAGCTCACCCCCTCCAACCCTAACACCCCCACCCTCATCACTGGTCTGCACCACACCTGAACTGTCCCTGTAGTGCAGGTTCTAATCTCCTGGGAAGCTCTCTTGATGTCTGTTGTCCCCTTGGCCAGGGTGCTGAAACACTCCGTGGATGCCACCTATGAGGAACAGGGGCCAAGCCCTGGGTTTCGCATGGAACTCTCCATCTTCTATGTGGTCTACTTTGTGGTCTTCCCCTTTTTCTTCGTCAACATCTTCGTGGCCTTGATCATCATCACTTTCCAGGAGCAGGGGGACAAGGTGATGTCTGAATGCAGCCTGGAGAAGAATGAGGTAGGTGGATGCTCTGTTCACTCTGTGATGGGCAGTGTGGGCAGAACTACCTTCTGTGCATACCTTACTTATAGCGAGCACAGGCAGGACTGCCTTCCTCCCGCAGGAGTGTACTTTCTATCAGTTGGGGCCTGTTTGGAGGAGGCCTGGGCTTGCTCTGCTGCCTCTTCTCTTGTCTGGGCTCCCCACGGGGCACAGTGGGACAGTACTGGGTACAGTATAGTAGGACCACAGGGCTGGATACCCTCTGAGTTTAAGGTACTGTTTCTCTCTGTGCAGAGGGCTTGCATTGACTTCGCCATCAGCGCCAAGCCCTTGACTCGGTACATGCCTCAAAACAGACAGTCATTCCAGTATAAGACGTGGACATTCGTAGTCTCTCCGCCTTTTGAGTACTTCATCATGGCCATGATAGCTCTTAACACTGTGGTGCTGATGATGAAGGTATGTGGGCAATGATGGTGGGTGACCAGCCAGCACATGTGGAGGTCAGGATCCCCGACTGCTCTCTGTGTAGCCTTCTTCCTGCCGGCATATATCATATACCAGAGCTGCAGTTGCTTCACACCCAGCCTACACAGAGAACTTGTGGGATCCCAGTGCCTTTGTTGTCTGTGGGCTGAGGCAGTGAGAAGATTCTGGGAGAACTCAGGGGAAAAGCAAGGAGGGGTGTCCCACGCATGGGCAGGTGTGGCATCTGTCTGCCCCTGTACTTGGGTAAGAGGTCACAGTGGACGCCAGTGGGGTGTCTGGGGCCACTGTGCTCTCGGCCATTGACTCTTATTCCCTGGGCAGTTCTACGATGCACCCTACGAGTATGAGCTGATGCTGAAATGCCTGAACATTGTGTTCACATCCATGTTCTCCATGGAATGCGTGCTGAAGATCATCGCCTTTGGGGTGCTGGTATGTGTCTTGACTTCTTTTTCGCCTGTTTGTGTCCTACACTTTGCTCCCCCTGTCTTGGGTGACCTTTGGGAGCTCAGAGTTTGGATCGGGAAATTCTCTGAATCCTGAGAGGATATGTGACACTGTGGGAACTCCAGGAAAGAAGCTGCACTGGCACTCTCTACTGCCTGAGACTTGCCCCAGCATGGTCCTCAGACACAGGCAGTGCCAGAACATACATGTGTCTCTCAATTCTGCATCTTCCAGGCCAGAGGTGTCATCTGCTTGTCCCTGGCCTTGTGTTGAGATTCCATCATCCTTGCCCCTTCTTGATCAAGGGCCACCATCTACACCAGTTGTCAGCACTAACTGCTCTTCTTTTTCTCTAGAACTATTTCAGAGATGCCTGGAATGTCTTTGACTTTGTCACTGTGTTGGGAAGTATTACTGATATTTTAGTAACAGAGATTGCGGTAAGTAGCATTTCTTACCTCCCCTCTGGGGACCCAAAGTGGTTTCCTTGTAGAGGGTGTTCCCTTCAGTGCATCTCCAGGACAGATGGATGTACCTCTCCAGAGGTGGAGCTTGGGGATGGGTGTTGTGTGTCAAATGCTCTTTCTTGGATAAGAAAGTAGCTCCCAGAGGTCTTCTAAGCTGGTGGTCTGAGAATCCTCTGGAGCTCTGTGGTAACAGCTGACCAAGGAAACATCAGTCTTTAAATTTGTGCATCTAATGTATACATATCTAATAATTTAGTCTCAGAAATACACACATCAAGCCCAGTAAAGTATCAGGTTTGAGAGATAGATTGGTTGGTCAGTCAGTCTCTGTCTGTCTGTCTGCCTACCTAACCTGCCTACCTGTGTCTGTCACCTGTCTATTTATCTGGAGATATTCATGTCAGAGGAGTAGATTATATCTGAAAATTGACCAGTGATGGGACATAAACTCACCTCAACAGGGGTCAAAGAATCTGAATTTAAAATTTTTTTTTTAGTGCATGACATTAAGTTGGAAATAAATACCAGAAAATCTCATTTGTTTGCCTCAGTTTGAACTTTTGGGAGCAGATGTGTATAGTTTACTTCTTAAGAAAAAACCACTGGGACCATCGCTGGGGAAGAGGAGGAGGATCAGCAGTACCCCATCTTGAGCCATATTCAGGGCAGCGTTTGGGTCATCCCCCAGGGCACCTCTGAGATGGGGTGGGTCACCCCTCAGGGCTGGTCCTGCAGGGAAAGGGAGCTATGGATTTTTCTGCCTCTGCACTGCATGGGGCTATAGGCTGTACCAATGCTCAATTCTTAGATACCTCCTGCTGCCCTGAGTGTAGTGCATATAGGCATGACAAGCTGAGGGGCCCTGTGTGCTATCATTTAGGACCATGATGTGGAGTATAGGCTCTTGTCTGGCCCTACTCGGCTCTACTTACACTCATGCTGACTATGTTGTGTATTCTTCTGAAAGTCCTAGCCAAGTGCTCTGGAAGACAGATGAGCTCCCTGCCATATTGGTCTATGTGTAGCTGATATCATCCTCTTGTCCCTCCACCATTCCATCTAGAGCCTGTCACCTGGTGAGCCTTCTCCTGCTCTGGCTAACCTGATTAGGTGCCCAAGACCTGCTCACCATTCCCTTCTCTGATTCTGGCTGCTGTGATAGTTGAGTCACAGTTAGGACTGGCCGTAGAGAGTATCTGGGAAGGCACGATGGAGCCTCTTGGCAGACTTCTCCCTAACCCATTATGTAGCAACAGCTTTGCCCTTCACAATAGTCAGGCTCAGGTACTTTGGTCAGTAAGAAAACTCTTTGCATGGCCTGCTTGTCATCTGGCCAGAGGATTCCCATGGCCAAGTAGCCATGGCTTTGCGTAGGCCCTGATCGTAGCTTTCCCTCCCCCTTTGAATGAGACCTGTAGATTTGCTCAACCTAAAGTTGTAGTGAAGTTGAACACTTACTCCAGTTCTCTGGAGAGTTGGTGAGAGAGGCCACCCCTGCCTTCCAGATCCATACATTATATTGATTGGGCACCATACTGTCCCAGTACTGTCTGGTTGTGGTTCACCTTGCAGTGCAGCACTTTAGCCTTCTGAGGTACATTGCCAGCCCAGCATTTTATCTGTGCTTCGGATTCTGTTTCAACATTTTATCTGGGTGCTGTGGTGGTTGAGACACCAGTGGATCATCCTGTGACCACTGATACCTTTGCTTGCCAGGAGTTGATGTTATATGGACTTCTGTGTTAGTCAGTCTGAGGCCAGCTTGCAGAGCTTTGTGCAGGCCAACATGCCTGGGATACGGTGGTGCCCAGCAGAGGAAAATCACTACCCTCTCTAGGTGAAGGGTACATGTGGGTCAGCATACCACTGAGTGGCCGGTTGTAGCTTCCTGGCACTGAATAGAGGCATGCTATGGGTAAGAAGTCAGCACTGGCCAGGACTAGGTCAGCCTTGTGATGAACTTGGCCATCATGGCCACTCCATTCATGGTTCTGTCGTGTGCCTCTTGGGAATGGTGAGGACAGAGGCTGCCTGGCATCTGTCATTCACTCATCCAAATACTTTTTCTCCTATGGTCCTAGGGATTGAACCTAGGGCCTTCAGCATGCTAAGCAAACACTCTAGTTCTGAACTATATCCCTAGCCCTCTGTATTTTTAACATTTTGACACAGAGTCTAGCTGGGTAGCCCAGGCTGACCTTGAACTCAATGATCCTCCTGCCTCAGCCTCCTAAGTAGTTGGAATCACAGTATGTACCACCATGCTCAGCAACCAACAGTTTGTGTTTTTAGTGACTCTACAGCCATGGTTGCACTCTTGTAGGCATCTGTGTGCAATATAAAGGCCTGCATATCATGCCCATTCTAAGGACCATCAGTATGCCTCTTCCCCAAACACCATTCTCATCAGTCTCTGGACCAACTTTCACCCCTGCCTAGTATCCTGGAACCCTTAGAAGGCAGCTGCTTTGTTCACACACACAGTGGCTGACAAGGGTAATGCCTCACCACTGTCTTTCAGGCTATTCCTATGTAGAGCTCTAGTGAGGCCTGCAGTAATACATCAAGGCAGTCCATCCATAAACCAGTTCTTCTCTGGGTCACCCCTCCTAATTGTAGTGAGCCCCTCATGGAGCAATGGCAGGGTGAGCTGAAGAATACATTGATGTAATGGATATATGGGCTGGTTGCCAAGGAATCCTCAGCTGGCAGTTGGTGGCCACCATTAACCTGAGTGGTGTCATGCTCTTCTCCCCAGAGTATCCCTGTGCTGCCATTCTGGGAACCAGTCAGCTGGTGGTATATAGTAGATCCTTCTAGTGTATTCACCTGTACCTCATTCATTTATACCCAAGGTGAGAGAATCAGCATTTTCATTCCTGAGCATACCAGGCATTATTGTCACATTGCTTACCACCCACAGAGGAGAATCTAGCCTGTGAACCATCCCCAGGGGCCCCATCTTTAGTCTGCTTACAAGGGGCCAAGTGTCTTAGGGTCAGAACCTGTGACCCAGGTGTGACTTATTAGGATATGTTCCCAGTAATACCTGGGAACCTTGGATGAGGAAGGGAGCCAGTGTCAGCTCCATGGCATACTTTTGGTTTAGAAGGTCTGAGGCAGGGTTGTGACTACACACAGGTACGAGGAAGAAACAGTAGGATGTTTTGAACAGCTTTGGCCAATACATTTGAAAACTTAAGTAGATAAATTACTAGAAAAATATAAAGAGTCAAATCTGACAAGATTTAGATGTTTTATTAAAGTATTAAAGGAATTGAATCAATAATCTTCCTACAAAGAAAACACCCTAGTGTTATGGTCTTGCACAGTGTGTCTGTATCTAAATTACAAGGAAGAACCACTCCAATGTTAAACAACTTTTTGAGAGAATAAAAAAAAATGAACATTACCTGACTGATATTAGGTGTCTAGTTTGTTGTTTATTTAATTTTATTTTGAGGCATGGACTTGCCAGGTTGGCCATGGCTGGGGTCAAACTTCTGAGCTCAAGTGATCCTTCTGCCTTAGCTCCCCAAGTAGCTGGGAGTACAGGCAAGTACCACTGTGCCTACCTGCCTGCTATAATCTTTACAACAAAATTTTGAGAAAAGAATATAAGGAAGATCATAATATAAGAATATAAAGAAGATAATATGAGGAAGATCATAATCTACACATGCTAATGGTGGAAAATCCTACACAGTATATAAGCAAACCAAACCCAATAGAGTACAGAAAAGAAAATGTGAGTCAGGCTTATTCTAGGATTGCAAAATCCAACTCAGAAAAATCTGTTCCTATAATTTACATTGATAGCTCAAAGGAGACCATTAGTGTGATTGTCTCATAGGTGCAGAGAGGACATCCAATAAAATTACAATTTTTAATGATAAAAATGACTAGCAGAGTTATTTACTAGATAAAGAGTATCAAGAAATCCTGTATAGATATAGTGGTGAAATTTAGAATGAATTCCCTTTAAAATCAGAAAAGGGCAGTGATGCCTCTTATCACTTCTTCTTTTTAACATTGAGCTTTTGCGGGGCTGGGGATTTAGCTCAGTGGCACAGCGCCTGCTTAGCAAGTGCAGGGTCGTGAGTTCAGTTCCTGGTACCTGAAAAAAACAAAAACAAAAACAAAAAACAAAAAACAAAAAACACTGAGCTTTTGGACCTGGCCAGTTCAGTAGGTTAAGTGTCAGATCCACAACACAGAGGTTTTTGCCTGTTTTGTTTAATGTCTAATGCTTTGGAGCATTAAGTAAATACTTAATGAATAGGACTAAATAAATACATAAATGAAATAGGTAAGGATTAGAAAGGGAATAAGCAAAACTATCATCATAAATGCTGTTATTATCTAGGGTAAAACCTAGGTTAGTCTTAAGACTATTTAGAGTGTTTAGCAAGGTTGCTGAATACAAGATTACTCAAGTAAGTCAAATGTATTTCTTTAAAATATCACTGGGCCGGGGATATAGCTCAACGGCACAAGCGCCTGCCTGGCAAGCACAAGGTCCTGAGTTCGATTCCCGGTACCAAAAAAAGAAAAAAGAAAAAAAAAACCACCAATTCTGACAGTAAAGCCCACAAAGTATGTGTGCAAGATCTTTATGTGGAATTTTTTTTTACTTTATTGAAATACATTAAAAATAGATGGACAGATTGTCAGTTTCATAGGATTATTGATATCCTCTAAATTGATTTGTGATTCAGTGCAGATTCAGTGAAAATACCAGTGTTTTTATTTTCTTTGGAATTTCAAAAGCTGCTGTTAGATGTATGAGAAAGATGGCCCCCAAGCAGTCAAGATACTTAAGATGAACAGATGAGGCTGGGCTGGCATGGGAGGGATTTGCTCCTGCTAGTGATGAGACTTGATATAAAGCTAGGATACAAAGACCATGATACTTTGGCTCAGAGATTGCTAAATAAGTAAGTAGAACACATGTGGGTGTGAAAGACTAGGCAAGAATAATACCAAACCTTATAGCAGTGGAAAGAATCAAGAGCCTAGAATCAAAGCTCTCGTGTATAAAAAGTGATATAGGACAGAGAGGACTACAGCTCAATGGGAAATGGGTTAACACTTCAATAATCAATGTGAGTGTTAATTGGTGTCAGTGTAAGAAGTGATTGGATTTCAGTTTATACCATTCACAAAAAATTATCCCTTTTAAATGGATGAAAGACGTAAATATAAAAGGCAAAATTTAAAACTTATAGAAAGAAAATACAGATTACCCCTAAGACCTTGAGACAGGACTGATTTGCTAAATAAAACATGTAAAGCAACAGTCACAACTGTTAAGAAAATCTGTCAAATTAAGAGTTTTTGCCCATCATGCCTGTGCTGTGGCTGCATGTCTGAGGGAAAAGAGCAGCGTGAGTAAGCATGAAATGAACATGGAGGCAGAGGAAAGGGGCATGGAGGGCCTTGCTATCATACAGAACTTGGGCTTCTGTCATGCATGAGATAGAGTGGCAGGCCTTGGAGGAGGGGTGATGTGGTCTGACTGTGAGCACACCCTTCTGGCTGCCCTGCAGGGGATGTGGCATGGGGACATCCTTACCAGTTAGGAGCTGTCTCCATTGAGTTCTACCAGAAACGGAGCCTGAGATGAACTGGGTGTGAGTTGTTCATTTGGGAAGTGATCTCAGGAACATTGGATGGATGGTGAAGTCAGAGAGGGCATGGCAGAGACAGGTGGGGGTTACTGCCATGGTGGCAAGAGCGTAGTCTCGCTAGGGAGCCCAGAGTCAGTGTGGGATGTTCCCAAGCATTCTGTAGTGAGCCAGGGGAGCTGGGGGAAGTTTTTACCAGTTGCTGTCTATTGCTAGGTGAAGACTTCTGTGGGTGAAGGACAAAGAATGTTGAACCTTTGACACTTCTGGCCTGGGTTGGGAAAAAATGTAAACCCTGAAGTTAGCATTGGCCCTGAGAGGGTGAGCTGGGAGCTGTGGTGCTGCAGAGCATCCCTGCTGGCAGCCAGGCTATGGGAGCTGGATCCCAGATGAGAAACTTCTGAATTCAGATATAAGTAAAAGTTAGAGCAGTAAGTGGAGCAGATGTGGGTGTAAAAGACTAGGCAAGAATAATACCAAATCTTCTAGCCTGAGTGCTTGGAAAAATGGGTTACTATGAATCAAATGGGAAAAAATGTCAGGTTTCCAGGGGAATTGTCCAGCAGGCAGTTGGACAGATAGGCTTGAAGTTTGGAGCAGATTCATGCCAGTGACAAAAATTGGGAATTATTAGCATATGAAATGTTTTCAGGTGTATGAGACTGGGTGAGGTCAGTAAAAAGCGAGTGACTGAGCTGTGGAATACTCCAAGATTTAGTGACTTAGGAGAGGAGCAGGACCTAGTGAAAGAGGCTAGGCAAGCATGCCAGGGGAGAGCAAGGAGGTTTTCCAAACAACTGGCAAAGGTTAATGTCCAGAATGTGCAAGGGCCTCTGTGAGTCAGTAATAAAAACAAAAACAGACAAGTGGAAAAATGATCAGAAGGTACAATTGATTAGGCATTTTACAGAATAGAAAACATAAATGGCCAGTAAACCCAGGAAGATGTTCAACCTTGTTTATAATTAGCAAAATACAAATTGAAAGAACATTGAGATGCCATTTCACCTGCTGATTTGTCAGATGTTGGAAATTCTAACAATAGCAATTGTTGACAAAGATGTGGAGATCCAGAACTTGCCCACACATCTGGTGGGGGTGTCAATTGGTAGAACTGATCTCTCTGGAAGAGTTGACAGTACTTAGAAAGTTGGTGGTGTATCCACCTGCACCTCCACATCTTCCCACAGGTGGTTGTAGCAGTATTTTTCACGGTAACTGACACTGAGATGCCTGAGTACCCATCAGTGTAAGTGTGCCAACTGATGGGTGTCTAAATATACAGTGAGAGCAGCAGGCATGTATATGAATGGCATCCACACCTGTAAGATGCCTCTCAGAAACAGGGTCTGCTGCCAGCACAGAATTTGCACAAACTGTCATTACAGAGGCTAAGAACAAGCTGGCAATAATACATTCTAAAGATTTTGGTAAAACTGTAAGGGTAAGCAGTTACTGATAGGAATTAAGAATGGCTGCTGCATTCAGAAAACAAGGAGCAAAAGAAAACTTCACAAGGGATGCAAATGTTCTACTCTTTAAGCTGGATGATAAATATATGGATATTTATTTTTCTTTAATATATTTACACATATTGTTTTGGTTGTATGATGTTTCATGGTTTTAAAATGGTAATTAGACAAGTTAATTAGAAAATAGGAAAAAAAAAAAAAAAAAGCTTAAACCTGTCATTTAAATGAAAACCAAGAGGTGGGCATGGTGGCATATGCCTTTAATTCCAGCTTTCAAAATAAGGATGGGGATGTAGCTCAGTGCAAAGGCCCTAAATCCCAGTACTCTGTGCGTGCGCGCGCGCACACACACACACACACACACACACACACACACACACACGCACACTCCCCCCAAAACAAAATAGTAATTTTAAAAAAGAGATCAATTTGTTTTCATTCCACCAGCTCCTGATGCTGTGGCATTACCCAGGTGGTTTCCCCTTCACTGTGTGTGCGTCCCACCCAGAAATACTAGGCCCAGTGTGGTTTCCAAGGAGAAGGCTGGCTGAAATTCTGATACCTATGGGATTTCTTGGAAACAGGAATCTTTATTCATCCAGATAAAGTGATGTAAAGTTGTAAGAACAGCTCTAGGGCATTCTGCATGTGTTAGCCTCCATTCCAGAAAAGAGACCTCCAAACTCTTGCCTGTAGAGGGAGCATAAAGAGGGGGGTCTGGAAAGGGGTTGTGGGCTGACATCCCAGACATGGACAGCTGTGTTCCCACAGAGGCCTTCTGCAGTGCAGGCAGTGGAAATAACCCATTGGTTGTGTCAGGCCTAACTTCAAGCAAGCACTACTTGGCAACCACTGTCCACCGTGGTGCCTGGCAGAGATGGTAGGAAGGAGAGCGAGAAGCTGCCTGGTTTGCAAGCTCAGCTGTCCTTTGGCCACTATTGCTCTTGGAGCTCAGGTCATCTTCCTGTTCTGCCTGAAGGAGAAAAGATGAAAAGAAAGCCATCATGTGGATTGGTGGTGTTTGTCTGTGTGTTTGTTTTTCATTTGGAGCCACTTCATATGTTTACTTGGTGAATGCACTTTTTTTTTTCGGCAAAAATATGAGTGTCAGTTTCCATCCCCAACTTGAAAATCAAAACAGAGCAATAGTCTTAGCAAGGGCGTCTTTAGAGAGGGCTCCAACCATGCACAAAACTGACATTGATGTCTTTGCCTGGAAATAAAAAAAAAATAAGTGTCTGTGAGTCATCTTTGGATTTGCATTACAAACAATGCAAATGGGTGCCACTCTGCATAGCTTACAGATTTCAAAAATATGTTTTGATTTGATGCATTTTAAGAAAATACGCAGTTAACTAAAAATCCTAAAATTTTCTAGTTAAGTATTCAGAGTTTGAGTTTTTGCTTGTGTTGTTGACTCATTTTCTCTTTTGTTTTCTGTTTTGTTCTTGATTTACCTTAACCTACCTGCTGACTCACGCCACCCAACCAACATACAATGCGAAAACCCATGTCTCCGTCTGTATGTTGCGCACCTGCTGCTCAAACCACCCTAATTTGTAAATAATACGCAAATACCCATCCATGAAAACATCACATATAGGAAACGGTTGGTTTCATGACTTTAAATGGTTCTTATGATGCCTTCCTCTGCCTGCTCTGCTCTCCTCTCATTTCTGGGGTTCCTGCCATTGCCCTTTGAGGCGTGGCTGGATTCTGCTGCACTCACTCGCCTCTGGCCTCTTGTGCACTCTCCCCAGCACCCAGGATCCAGCAGGGGCTTCTGAGGGCCTCCCGGAAGCTGTGTGAATCTAGGACCAGGCCAGGGAGGGGAGGTAGGCAATTCTGCGGTGGTGGTGGGTAAGTGCCCAGGACAGATTTTCTTGCCAAGCCTGGCAGGAGGAGACTGGTCTGGGTCCCTGCAATTCTGTGGTTTCTGTTACACACTTACCTCCTCTCTGCTGTCCCCATCTTGCCAACACCCAAAGAAGGTTCAGCTTTGCGCAGTTGGCCTCTGTGAAGTCCCCTGTAGCAGCTCTCCTTCCTGAGCAAGTCCTTCTACAGGAGTCAAATTGAGGGTACAGGTTTGGAGATTTGGACTCGATGATTTGGAAGTGCTATGAAAGGCCTGAGTAGAAGCAGGGGTCCTGCCCTAGTAGATAGCAGAACCCAGGGCTTCCAGCCATGTGTCACTAACCTATAGAGTGCAGGTGCACCTGGGCCTTCTGCCAGGTCTTCAAGAATTTTGAGGAGCGAGTAAGGGTGTTTGGTACAACTCAGCTTCAGCTGTGGCTGGAAATTCATCTAAAGGAGCAGGTATTTGAGGTTCCTTCATAGAGGCGGGAGGTTTGTCATGCAGGTTTTTACAGCTGGAGAGGGAAGCTTGAGTTTTGAGAGAACAGCACTGGATGCTGCAGAAGTATCCAGGCCATCAGCTCAGGCCAGGGAGCTGCCACCTCTTGTGAGGGCCCTTCCTGCCCACTTTTCCTTCTCCTCCATCTAGCACACATGACCAGGTGTGTGACAAGTGTGTGTATGCACATTTTCTTTCCTTTTTAAATCCATCAGTCCCCACTAGAGTGAAGGCAAGAGAGCAGCTTGCTTACAACTGCAAGACCTCCTCTGGCATGGTGCATGGCCAGCAGTGTCCATGGATCTGGGTTGAGTGCCCAGGTGACGTTCAGGAGCAAGGTCTCACACCCTTGTGACTGGCCAGAGGTCGTGGTGGCCTTGGGTGCCAGGTCTGGTCCTGGCTGGGGTGAGCTTTGTAGGGCAGCGTCCTTCACAGTTTGGCACATGTTGTGATTCTTGTCCTTGATTATCTCTTACCGCCTGGACGTGGATGACCCTAGTGCCTGAGCATGGTTTTCTGTGAGGGGGCAGAGGCTAAAGGGTTAGGTGATGTCCCCTTAAATGAGTCTTCCTTAAATAGAGTGATGTCTGACTGAAAGTAAGGTGACAATAAGGACCAGCCTGGCCTTGAACTGGGTGTATCAGCTTCCTGTGCAGCAGAAACCACAGACCCTGGGAGGATGTGGCAGGTTGTATCCACCTCTGAGAGGTTGGCCGAGGCCAGAGGTGATGGTACATGGTTTTTACAACCCTGTGCTTGCTGTCCCCTTCCATCCTGCATGTGAAGTGCCTACGCCATCACTGTGTGTGGGTGTCTATAGCTGTAGCCATCTATCTTCACAGCACTCCAGGGTTGCCTGTCTGTTGCCAGGCAATAAACTCTCTCCTGAGTACTCAGCTGGGAGAAGCGGGTAGGAACCTGTTCCCAACACAGGCTGTTATGTGTCCCCAGTTCAGGTCCTTTAGATGAGCTGTTGTTCTTCACAACTCTTGCTCACCTGCTCTGTCATCTTTTATCCCTTATTTCATTCCAGGAGCCTTCATTTTCCCCATATCTTCAGGAAATCCTGTCTGTGCCAGCTGTCCAACTGCAGATGACTTTGAGCTGGGCAGGCTCAGAGTTGTTACAGTCCCTGTCCCTTCAGACTCATCTGAGCATGTGCTTTCAAAGTGGAACCTCAAAGAGGTTGGACACTTGTCCCCCACCCTCTGCCATTTTATACAGGGATTGCCTGACCCTGAACACAGTGTCCTATACCCCGCCAATCTGCTGAGGGTGGGCTTGTTTGTGTCTCTTCAGGCCCCACAGTGAACCCTGAGCATTCTTGGGCACCATGAGATTCTCTTTCCTCAGCCATGTGGGTCAGGGAGCTACAGGTGCAGCAGTGCCCCTTCAAACATTGTGGCCTAAAGCCTGTCCCACCTTGCTGATGTGGACAGTGGGGCCTCTTGTGCCCCCTGAGCCTGCTGGCATTTTTCAAAGTCAGTTCCACCTCCAGGGTTCCCACATGCCACTTGGGTCCTTCTGGGTAGCTTAAGTCTCCCACTGCAGCAACAGACCATAGACCCTGCCACCCTGGGGGGAATCACAGAAACCTTCCTCTGAGCGTAGAGGTGGCAGCTAGAACAGAGATGTCTTAGAAGTCAGTGTGAGACCCAATCCTCACCTGGCCAAGACAGGCAGCCCTGGAGCATCTACCCAGGTGTCCCCTAGCCCTGTGCTTGCATGTGCTCTTCCTCTACTGCTGTCTCATTCAACATCTGTGTTCTCTTTTCTCTTTATTTGATCACTGAATATGACAACACAAACGTGTGTGAGCCTGAGCTGCTTGCATATTAAAAATACCAAACCGGCAGGAGCCTGCCCTCAGACCAGGTACCTGGTTTTGAAGTAGATAGGCAGAAAGTGCCTGGCTCCGTGGAGCCACACTCCCTTGAAAAAGGCTTGCCTATAATTCAAGGTACCTGGCTGGGTAAGCCTCACTCCCAGGTAATCTTTGGAATCTGGGTTTATCAGTTTATCTCTGTGCTTGATTTTGAGCAGCACTAGACAGTGGGGGTTCTCTGGAGCAAAGACCTGGGGACTGAGGGTTGCACAGGTAGTTTCCAAGGCAAGAGCTGCACAGAGGCTGTACCTACCCTTTCTCTGACAAGAGCAGCCCTGGAGGCGGCGGCTGGGGTTCCAGGCAGGCAGGGACTTCACTGGCTAAGCCTGGAAGGGAAGGGTGGGCAGGGGAGTCCCTTGCCAGGGTATCCCCCTGGAGAGGCAGTCATTTTCAGCTTGTCACCTAGACAGCTTGGCTATGTCCTGTGAGAAGTGGTCACTATTGTAGGTCTCCAGGTCATCTCCTCTCAGGCTCACCTGGCAGCAGAGTTGCCTCAGGGAGCTTCTGTCCTTCATGATGGAGGGTAGCCCTAGATTTGCTGTATAAGAAGTGACGCACAGTGACAAGCTTTTCTTTTGAAGGCTTTTTGTTGGCCAGTTGCTGCTTAGACTGTGAAGCAGTAGCTGTTTTGGTTTCTTTTTAAGCACTTGTCCTTGAGACCACAGGGACTCAGGGAGAGCTCGTGGGGTGGAAGCAGCTTGCCTGCACTTTTGGGAGGTGATTTCTGAAGGTCAGAGAGCAATCCTTCTTCTCTGCAGAACAACTTCATCAACCTCAGCTTCCTGCGTCTCTTCAGAGCTGCACGGCTCATTAAACTGCTCCGCCAAGGCTACACCATCCGCATCTTGCTGTGGACTTTTGTCCAGTCCTTCAAGGTGAAGTGGGGCGCCAGGGTGGGACAGCTCTCTGCAGGTCATTTACGTCCCTCTTCGTCACCTTTCCTGCCCCACCCCAGCAGTCCCCTCCTTTGGCAGGTTGCATAGGAATAGGGCATGTGTGTCTTCATTGGCACCTGTGGTCCTATTGCAGTTTATAGAAGTATTTTGAGTGACCTATAGATTATCTTGTGAATACCCACAGAAACTCTTAAGGTGAAGTTTATAATCCCAATTTATAGGTGAAGAAACAGGGCTGTCCTTTGGCAGAGGGGTCTGGTAGTCAGGGGGTAGAGCTATTCCAGGCTAAGATCTGTGGGTTCTCAGACACAGCTGGGAGCTGATATGCCTGTGTCTCCAGGCGCTGCCCTACGTGTGCCTCCTCATTGCCATGCTGTTCTTCATCTACGCCATCATCGGCATGCAGGTAGGTGCTATCTGCTTATACAGTACTATGCCTGGGGCTCCTGTTCATGGGAGCATGAGGGCATGTATTATGGTCATTAAATGGTGATAATAATAAGCTGACACTTCCTGAACATTTGCTGTGAGCCAACTACTGAGAGACCTTGACCTTCAGAAGCATTGTTTCAGGTTGGGAGGCACCAAGGTTGGGCTGCTCCCAGTGTTCCTCTTCGCGGGAAAGACCAGTTCTCTGCCTACTTCTGGCTCTCCAGAAAGCCGTACTGCAGTGTTCTTGAGGGTAGCCTTTAGGCCCAGCAGTGTTAGGGTGTTGGGGTGTGCAGGGCTGGATTAGAAGTAGATCCTAGGATGCAAAGCAGCCTCCTGGCCATTCTCTTAGACTGGTAGGGATGAAGGACAGCTCCTGACATATCATAGGAGATGCTATGCTTCCAAGGAGTCCTGCTGGGGCATGCGAGTAGGATGCCATCAGGTCACTGTACTTTGACAAGTTCAACTTGCATAATTTAGCATATCTTTATTTTGCCAAAGAACACTTTGTAGCCATTCCAGAGGTGGGTATTTTAAAAATGTAACAGTCTAGCTATAGAGCTTAGGCATCTGGTCACTTCCCAACAGCAGGAGTGGGAGACTGAGTGGTAATTTATGATTGGAAGTCCCAGTATCTTAAAGTTGAGCTGATTCCTAAACTCTGATTACAAAGATTGAAAAGTTCTTCTACTTTAAAATTTGCTGAGATTTCATACTATATATTATATAATTTTGCTTTGGTCTATGGATGTACAAGAGCATGTATGTTGCTGATCTTTGTGGAAAAGTGATAGTTTATAAGTTTGCAGCCAGCTTCCAGGTTTTAGGCTGAGTGTGGTCCTTGATTCATTTGTATTTTTTACCCTGAATAAAATCAATTAGAATGTATGAAAAGCCTGTTCCACTATTTGCACAAAGGTTTCAAAAGAAATTCTTCAGTGAACTCTCAGAGCTGTTACAGTATAACTCCTGATTTGGGATAGTGACTAAGCATGACCTGAAATGGATCTTGTCCTACACACAGTAGAGCCAGGCCCCCTCCCAGGGACAGGCTGGAGCTGGCTAATGAGGAACTCAGGGACAGAAGTTTTCAGCTAGCAAGTGGTTGTGGTAGGAATGCACACTGGACCCTGGCAGCCCCCAGGTGGCATAATACACCCTCTCTTGCTCAGCCTCCTGCCACGGCTTGTGGGACTTGCTATGTCAGAATGCTGTGATTCTCCATTTCAGGTGTTTGGAAATATTGCCTTGGATGACGACACCAGCATCAACCGGCACAACAACTTCCGGACGTTCTTACAAGCCTTGATGCTGCTGTTCAGGTGTGTTGTATGGTCAGCCCAGGCCAGTGTCCATGCTTCATCAGGATGGAGGAGGGTGGGTGCCACATGATGACCCCCTCGCTGCACCCCCTGCCTCCTGCTGCTTCCCCTTGGTGGACCTTTCCAGTTCTTTCTCTCTGCTCATTCCTTTCAAAGGGTTCCTGCTGTCTGCCACAGCCTCAGGACAGAGTGTAGAAAGCCCGCCAGGGAGAGAACTAGGGATCCTTGGGCCAGCCTGCACACCACTGCCTTGTTTCTGTTCCCTGGTGACATCATAATGGGCTTCAGTGAGGCTAGGGGGACAGGAGATGCTTGGCAGGGTCTTGCTTGGGGTGTTGGTCTTTAGCTTTCCTCCTGTAGCTTTACTGATACAGGGGTGGCGAGGGTGACGGAGAGATAGACTTTAAAAAGAACAGCTGTTGACAGCAGCTGCTCAGTGGCCCAAGGAGCCCAGTAGGCCAGAGCTGCTTGTCTGAATATACTTCTGCCACCCACCCTCAGTTCCCGTCCCCTGGATGCAGGAGCAGTAAGGCAGGAGGCCGGAGCAGGAGGCCCTTGGCACACACTTTAAGGCCTTCAGATGCATCCTTGGAAGTGGGGCCAGTCCCAGCTGCTGTTCCCAGATAGGACATGCCTCTGTGGACTAGACACTGACCTGCCTCATTTGAGTGTGACCCTTCAGGCAAGAAGGAGGGCTGAATATGTTTTCCTGCCTCCTGAGTCTCTCTCATTTTGCCACTTATGATCCTGGAACAGGGGGGAAAAAGCTTTTGCAGGAATTTATGGTGAGGATACTGACATTAGGCCCTGCCTTGTTTCTTTATACAAATATGCTGGGCTGCTGCAGAGCTAGCCCTGGGGCTGCTCCAGTGCCTTGCCAGTGCGGCAGTTTCCTGGGAGGAGCGTAAGCTCAAACCCAGACTTGCTCTGCCAAGCTGCCTGGAGAACATTTTCTGGTTCTTGCTTCTTTGCATGAGATGAGCAGGTATCTTCAGGTGCATGTTTTCTGGTTCTTGCTTCTTTGCATGAGATGAGCAGGTATCTTCAGGTGCATGCTTTCCCCAAATGTTTCTCTGGGTTTCAGTTGCATTAATTTTCTTTCTTCACTTATTCTGTCAAATGCCACAAAGATTGGAGGCAAACCTGTGATGTCAGCCTTAGTGTTAGGTCTTTGTTCCTAAAGAGCTCTGTCAGTCTGGGCTGTGCCCAAGGTGTTGGAGGAGGGGAAGCTGGAGTAGCCTGAGCAGAGACAGAGAGGGACGAGGCTGGGAATAGAGTAGGCTGCCAGCAGCCCAGAACTGAGCAGTGTCAAGATCCATCCTGCCTCCCATCATGGCTGCTCAGGAAGACCACGGTTGCCTGGCCCCAGCTGAACAGAGAAAGCTTGGCTGTTTCGTCAGGCAGCTGAGCTGATGGGCAAGATTTTGAGACAAGGGTGTGCAGCAGCTTGGGCCCAAGCAGCTGGAAAGGCAGAGCCCCGCTTCTTGAAATGAAGATAAAGATGGTACAGGTCAGGAGTCTGCTAGGCCAGACTGCTCACTGTGGCACTGATCCTAGGGCAGTAGACACGTAGTAACTACTTCTCAGGTAACAGTCAGTTTAGAAATCTAATGTCAGAGGAGTCTTTTGAAGAAGGAGTCATCTGTCACATAGGCCTTGCCTATATGTGGGGACCCAGGAAGTAGGGGGCATTCACCCAGCTCTCCAAGGGTCCAGCTCCCTCAGTTCATGGCTGGTGTGCTGCAGACCTTCCCTCCGGCCCTGCCATGAGTTTACACCTCTGCCCTTCTCTTCAGGAGTGCCACGGGGGAGGCCTGGCACGAGATCATGCTGTCTTGTCTGAGCAACCGGGCCTGTGATCTGCATGCCAATGCCAGCGAGTGTGGGAGTGACTTTGCCTACTTTTACTTCGTATCCTTTATCTTCCTTTGCTCCTTTCTGGTAAGACCTGGTCATTGTGCTTGTGTTTGCCTGTCTCAGTTTATCTTGAGGCTCTGTATCTGTTGGTCCTTGGCTTTGACCCATACCATATCGCCAGTTGATCCCATGGTGACGGCCTCCATTCCCCCAGAGCCAATGACTTCATTAGCCCTGGAAAGAACCCAATGAGAATGAGCTCCTGCAGGCTCCTCATTAACCTCCATGGGAGGATTAGGTTTTCAGGGGGCAGTTGCCTCTTGGTGTCCAGCTGCTAGGAAGGTGTCCACTGTGTGGTGGGATGTGGAAAGCAGCCATCATGACAGTGGTGTGATTGGGTCAGAGAGGTGGACTGATGGGTCCCAGCAGTGTGGGTCCTACTCTAGGTCACTGGGGCCCTGCAGCCTTGGCACAGGGGTGTACTGTGATCTGCTCAGTGTTTCACAGCTTAGCTGTGGTGAGGGAAGGGACCACAGAGTAAGCAGGGGGGCAGTGGCTTAGAGTATGGGGACTGGGATATATTTTACAGGTAGAACTAACCTGATGAAGAAAAAGAAAA
>NW_004955513.1:5801339-5807030 GCF_000276665.1 Chinchilla lanigera
AAAAAAAAAAAAAAAAAGTACACACCTGGAGTTTTCTGGGCAATGGATAACATGGGTAACTCTTTCTGAGTTTTGTGGAGTATTGCAGGTGTGGGTTGAGGATGGAAGAGAATGCAGGTGCCTCACAGACCTCTAGGCTGGAGATGTAAATGAGTTGCCATTGGTATTTGGACTGCCTGTGGGGCTAGAAGATACCTTCTGCGTCCTTGCTGAAAGTATGTTCCAGCAACTTATGCATAGCTTAAGCATCATTTAAGTGCTAGTGAGAAATAAGATTCCTGGGCCCCTCCCCAGGCTTGGTGTATCAAGACTTCTGTGAGAAGAATCTGAGAATCTGAGTGTTAACAAGTTCTGGGGTAATTCTGCACATGCTAAACTTTGAGGAACGTTGACATAAGGAAAGATGAGAATTGAGAAGAAAGCAGAAGATTCTGGGCCTGGCTACATAGGAGATAGGTAGGAGCCCTGGGTCCTGGAGCTGAGAGAGGACCCTTAGACAGGTGGAGAGTACCTAGTCAGGTGGTCCAGAGGGAGGGAATGACATACCCCATGACATGTTAGAAGGTAAAATGAGATAGTAATTAAGAATGGATGGCAGAAGTGGGTGGTGAGGCTTGAAAGAACGTTTTTTGCTGGCATAGTGGGAATGAAAGTCTTCTGGAAGTGGGTTCAAGCTCAGTGAGAAGTGAGGGGAATAACAGGAACAGACACCTTTCCCACCATGCACAGTGCTGAGGAGATCCTCACATCTATAGCCACTACCTAGAGTCGGGCCAGCCAGCATGATTGCGCTTTTCTCTAGCCACAGCCAACTCCTTGGAATCCATGGGTAGAGATGTTCAGTATACAGCCTTGAAATTTCCCAGACAAGCATAAGGTGGAGAGAAGGGTATGTGTGAGAATGTGGTCATGGTGCTACAGGCAAGTAAGGGCAGAGGCACTGGGTTGGAGATTCTTCTGCTGATAAAGAAGTCTTGGGATGCAGGTATTAGGGCAATGAGCTAGAAGGGTAGGTGACATGGTTATAGTAGGGGACATGTGCAGTTAAGACTAGGGAGGAGGTGATAGCAACATGGTCCGTCGTCACTGGGAATAACCAAGCTTGGCATATTCTAGGAGTTAGGAAATGAGATGACTTGGGGTGAGAAGCCCACCAGTGGAAAGACCAGGCAGTGATCAGCCCATCTCTGTGTGCCTTGAAAGCAACATGAATGATGATAAGAGTAGAGGAGAGCCAGGTGCAAAATTATCCACAAAGGAGGGAAGACGTTAGTAGAGAACATGAGTATTGAGGGACAGAGGGAGGCTATCTATGCTTCAACTAGAGTGAGAAGAATGGACACTGTTCAGGGAAGATGGAAATAGAAGGATTTTTACTGAAGGTGGGCCTTGAGATTCTTCTCTTCTCTGTAAAGAGAAGCCCAGGATCAGTCAGGGGTGAAAGGGCAGTCTTTTTAACAAATAGTGTTAGGAAATCTGAATATGCAAAAGAACAAAGTTCTTACCTTACCTGACCTTACTTCACCTCACCTCACCTCACCTCACCTCACCGTATATAAAGTGAAATGAAATACAGAGTGTATATAAAGACTCTTGCCATATACAAAGACTCATAGCGTATACAAAGTGAACTCAAAATTAATCAAAGACCTAAATGTAAAAACTAGAACTGTAATGCTTTTAAAAGAAAATATAGGGCATAAAAGTTTATGACCTTGTATTTGGCAAAGTAGTCTTAGATCTGACACTAAAACCATGATGAAACAAAAGTAGGTAAATTGGACAAGTCAAAATTAAAAACTGTTGTGCATCAAAGAACACTATCAACAGAATAAAAAGCAACCTAATGAACTGTGAAAAATATTTGCCAATTACGTATATGGTGGAGTGTTAATATCAGAACGCACAAAGAACTCTTAACAAAACAACCCAAATAAGAAAAGGGCAAAGGCATAAATATGGCAGCTGCTGGGGAGGCTGAGATAGGAAGATGGCAAACTCCAAGGCCAGTTTGAGTCATTTAACAAGGCTCTGTCTCAAAGTAAAAAAGCAAACAGTGTTGGGAATGTAGCTCAGTGGTATAACACCCCTAGGTTTGATCCCCAGTACTGTCCAAAAGGAGTGTGAAGGACATAAAAAGATGTTTTGCCAAAGGAAATGGCAAATGAAAAGATACTGAACATCACTGATCATAGGGAAATGCAAATCTAAGCCACAGTGAGATGCCGCTTCATACCCACTAGTATTACTATTGTAATTTTTTTAAAGAGAATAGAAAAGGAAGGACAATAACAAGTGTTGGCCATAATGTAAAAAGAAATCAAAACCCTTGTGCTCTGGTATTGAGAATGTGAAATGATGCAGTTGCTATAGGAAACATTATAGCAATTCCTAAAACATTAAGAATGAATTACAAGATGACCCATGAATTCCACTGTGTCAAACACAGGGACTTGACAATTGGAATTTAGAGAGAAACCTGCTCATGCATGCTTATAGCAACCACAAAGGGGGAGGCACCCGTAGTTTCTGTCCACAGATGGAGGAATACACAAAATATGGTATAAACACACAGTGGAATGTTATATGATCTTAAAAAGAAAGGGAATTCTAGCACATCTGTGAGGTAGATGAACCTTTGAGGCACTATGCTAAGTGAAATAAGCCAGCCTTAAATGGATAAATACTGCCTGATTCCACTAATATAAGGTGCCTCAAGTAGTCTAATTCATAGAGATAAGGAGTAGGATGGTGGTTGCCAGGGAAAAGGGGAAGAGGAGAAGGGAAAGTCAGTGTTGAATGGGGACAGTTTTAGTTCAGAGATGGGACAAATTCTAGAGGTGGATGGTGATGGTGATTGGATTGTAATGGGTATGTGATTACTGTCAGTGACCTCCACACTTAAGAATGGCTAAAATGGTAAGTTTTTTGTCATGTATATTTTACCACGGTAAAAATATAGAATGAAAGAGAATTATTACTCAAACTCTTTCCAAAAATTGAAAAAGAAGGAGCACCTACTAACATTCTATGAGGCCAGCATCACCTTGATAACGTGGCCAAAGATGACACAGGAAACTGAAGACTGGTAGCCCTGGGAATATTGATGTAAGCATTCTTGACAGCTAGCTTTAACGTGTTTAAGGGATTATACCCTGTGACTAAATGGGTTTTCTCCCAAGGATGCAAAAGTGATTAAACTTGAGAAAAATTGATGTGAAATAAATATTAATGGGATGGGGGGAAATAATAAACATTTCAGTAGGTAGAGAAAGGAGCATTTGACAAATTTCAACACCCTTTCATGATAAAAAAAAAAAAAAAAACCCTCATAGCAAACTAGAAGTAGAAGGAAACAATGTGATGAATGACTTTTATGAAAAACACAACCAACATTCTGCTCAGTGTTGAAAGACAGAGACTGTCCCCCAAAGGGAGGGAATGAGAAGCCAAGGGTGCTCCTTTTCCACACAGATGCTCAATGTTGTGGTTAAAGTTCCAGCCAGAACCAACTAGGCAAGAAAAAGAAAAAGCATCCAAATGGAAAAGAAGAAGTCTTTGTATTTTAAGGTAGCGTAATTCTCTATGTAGAAAATCCCACAAATGTGCACAAACACAACAATACCACTAGAACTAATAAGTGAATTCAGCAAAGCTACAGGGTACAAGATCTAATAAAAGTTGGTGGTGTTTTTATTCATCAGCAATGAAAAATCTGAAAAGGACATTCAGAAAAATAATTCCTCTTTAAATAATATCCAAAAGAATAAAGCTCCTAAGAATAAAATAACCAAAGAGGTGAAAAACTTTTTAAAATTGAAACTACATAAACATTGTTAGGAAGAAGTTAAAGAAGACCTAATGAAATGGAAAATCATCCCATGTCCATGAATTGGAAGACTTAATATTGGTAAAATGTCAGTACTCCTTCAAGTGATGTATGGATTAAATGCAGTCCCTATCAAAATCCTAGTGGCCATTTTGGTGGCAGGTGGAAAAGCAGATCCTTAAATTCCTATTGCAAGGCAGTAGCCTAACCAACCCTCAAAAAGAAAAAGGTGGAGGGCCCACATTTCCTCATTTCAAAACTTCCTGTAAAGCTACATTACTTAAAACAGTGTTGCTCGTATAAGGACAGTGGAATAAAATTGAGAGTCCAGAAATAAACCCAAACACTATGGCAAGTTGATTTTTGACAAGGATGCTCATGAAGAAGGAAGTCTTTCTTCCATTGATAATTGAACTGGGAGCAAGTAGTCTCTAACAGATGGTATGAAGAAAACTATACCTGCATACAAAATAATGACCTTCATCTTGCTCCATATACAAAATCAACTGATCAAAGACCTAAGTAGAAAAACTAAAAATATTAGAAGAATATATAGGAGGTAAAATTTTAAGACCTCAAATTTAGCTATTGGATTCTTTGGTTTGACATAAAAATCATAGAAAATTAGATTATTTGTACTTCTTTAAAATTAAAAACTTGCATATCAGAGTATATTATCAAATATGTGAAAATATAGTCTACAGAATGGGAAATGTTTACAAATTACATACCTCATAAGACATTACTATCCAGCCTTTATAAAGAACTTTTAAGCCTGACATGGTAATGCCTGCCTGTAATCCCAGTACTCTGAGAGACTGAGGCAGGATGATCAAAAGTTTGAGCCCAGCATGGGCAACTTAGAGATGTAGCAAACATTCTGTATCACAACTTTTTAAAAATAAAGAAGTAGAATTGTAGTTCAGTATACAAGTTCTGGGTTCAGTTTCCAGTGTCAGAAACAGCTTTTACAATGCAAGAACAGAAAGACAAATTTTTAAATGGGCAAAAGATGAAAACAGACATTTTTCTAAAGAAGACACACAAATAGCCAATAGTTACGTGCAGAGATGTTGAATGTCTTTGGTCATTAGGAAATATAAAACAAAATCATGATGAAGATAACCATTTTATATCTACAGTGATAGCTATAATAACATTTTTTTAAAAAAACAAAGTATTGGCAAAGCTGCAGAGAAATAGGAACTGTAGTTCATTGCTAGTGGGGATGTTAAAAACACATCAGCTGCTGTGAAAAAGTTTGGAAGTTCCTTAAAAAATGAAGCATAAAATTACCATGTGACCTAGCAATTCCATTCTTAGGTACACAGCCAAGAGATATGAAAAGACATTTGTGTGGCACATGCATGTTTACAGTATGATTCATCATACTGCCAAAAGGTTGTAATACCACAGATGTTCATGAATTGAGGGAGGCTCCTTCAGCCGTAAGATGAAAGGACATTTTTACACATGCCACAGTGCAGACGGACCTGAAGAGCATTATACTGAGTGAAAGTAGCCAAACAGAAAAGATCACATATTTTGATTCTGTTTTTATTAAATATCTAGAATAAACAAGCCTAGAGAGGGAAATGAGATTAGTGGCTGTCAAACTATAGGGTGAGGGAGCTGGGGATATAGCTCAGTGGCGTAAGCGCCTGCCTGGCAAGCACTAGGTCGTGAGTTCGATCCCCAGTACCACACAAAAAAATAAAAATAAAAAAATAAAGTGACTTTAGCCAGGTGTGGTGCCTCCCGCTTGTAATCCCAGCACTTGGGAGGCTGAGGCAGGAGGATCATTGCAAGTTCAAGACCAGCCTGGGTTACAAAGTGAGCTCAAGACCAGTCTGAACTGCATA
>NW_004955513.1:5807130-5811947 GCF_000276665.1 Chinchilla lanigera
TATATAGGGTGAGGAACTAGGGGTGATTAATTAATGAGTGCAGGACAGTCTTGTGGGATTATGAAAAAAAATTGAAACTAGAGAGATGGTTGCACAATATTGTAAATATGTTAATTATTTTTTAAATGATTAATTGTATGTTATGTGAATTTCAGCTCTATTAGAAAACCCAAGCTGCTGCCTGGTTAAGTTCACACTACTGACTCTATAGAAGGCTAGCCTGAGGGGACATAGTGCCCCTCACAGAGTAGGGGAGGGGTTCACCTGGGCATCAGGGTGGGTTGTGGGCATGAGATCATGGAGCCTGAATTGGCAAAGGACCGTAGCAGCAGAGAACAGAGCCTTTGAGTAGCTGAATGTTGGAAGTGTGTGTGTAGGATCTAGAACCCTGGGGCTGAGAACCTAGGCATCATCAGAGAGCAGGTCTGGATGGCACTGGTCAAAGCAGACTGGTCCCTGCTCTCTGGACAGCCCTATACAACTGTGGCTGGAAGATGAGGGTGGGGCAAGAGGGCAGGTTAAGGTCTCTCTGTTACCTCTTCTCCTTCCTGTCCCGCAGATGTTGAACCTCTTTGTGGCTGTGATCATGGATAATTTTGAGTACCTCACGCGGGACTCTTCCATCCTAGGGCCTCACCACCTGGACGAGTTCATCCGGGTCTGGGCTGAGTACGACCCGGCTGCGTGGTGAGTGAGCCTCAGTGCTCTGTGGTCCTCAGGGGTGTCCTTACCCATGGCTTCTGGAACAGGACAGGGGTGACCTTGGACATGTTTCATATGAGTGTTCCCTTTAGGTGTCAGTCTGGAACCCCTGTAGAATGGTGCTGGTGTCCCCTTTGAGTGATCCTTTTTCAGTTTTGTATTCCTTGATGCGGTTCCAGGGCAGAGACATGGTGTTTGCGATCCTCAGTTGCCCTTCAGGAGGGTGCCTGTGCCTGGGTGTCTTGTGAGGTTCGGGAGGTCTATGAGGTTTGGGGCTCTTCATGCATGGTGTGTTTCCTGCCTTCTCCCAAGGCTTGTTGGTGAAGGAGAGTGTGGAGACAGCATGGTTGCACCACCCTGTGATACTCAGAGGGCTTTAGGGGCAAAAGTAATGTGGGGGTTTTGGACATTTCCCCTGGGGGGCTTAGGGGTCTTCTGTGCCATTTCCCTTGGAGACAGGAGCCAACATGTGCCTGTGTTCCCAGCCTGGCTGTACACAGTGGGCACTCAGTGAACTTGGAGTGAAGCCAGAGAAAGCACCAGCAAGGCTTTAGTGTGTTCGTAGCCTGCTGGGCAAGTGAGAAAGGGACCATGAGTTCTTAAGTGAGAGGTGGGCCATTTCCAGACAGGGGTTTCATGGAGGATGTTGGGATCAGATGGAGAGATTGCTTGAGACTGTTATCTATGGAAGTGCCCTGCACTGTGCCGTGCTGTGCTGTGTGCAGGGCAGAGATCATATTTGGGTGGCAGGCAGCACAGCAGCAGTGCTCAAACCATCCACCTGTCCATGCCCCACCCACACCATCCCTGCATGCATCTCTTCATGCGCCCTCCCCTTCACTCTCACCTTCTCATTCACATGTTCACTTGCTCCCTCCTTTGCTCATTTGCTTTTCTGCTTAATCATTTAACCATTCATTTTCTAATTCACCCACTCTAGTTCACCCATTCATTCACTCGCCGCTCATTCACTTATTCACCGGCTTGTGTACCCTTCACTTTTCCACTCACTTATCTGCCCAGCAGTAGCTACCGAGAGCTGCTCCCTGCAAGGCAGGTGCAGGAGATGTGGGACTGAGCCCAGGCTGCTGGGTAAGAACAGGCCTGCTCATGCCTTGCACCCCATAGTGCTCAGAAACCATGAATGAATGAAGAGAAAAGATGACCATGGACCTGGGTCCAGCTCCCTGCCTGCCCCTGTCTGCCATGCTTGACTCTGCACTCAGCACCCTGAAGAGGGAAGGCCTGGAGGAAATGGTCAGGCTCCTGTTGAGGCTTCTGCTGCCCACGGGCACCTTGGGTTTCCCCTGATGTGCAGCTGGCTATGAGGAGCCCTCCACAGACCCTGAGAGCTTGGCCATGCTCCTTTAGCTCCCCCTTGCTCCTGTATCCTCCATCTGTGAGCCCACTGGGTGCACTGGGATCCAGGGACGCAGGCCTCTTGTGTCCAGGCTTTTCCAGGCCGTCAGCCTCTCCATGTACATTCTCCGTTTTAATGAGAAATTTAGTTTCTACGTAGTGCAGAGGAAGCATAGCAGTTGCTTATGTTTCTTGGTGTACATGACCATTTTCTTGGCTTCGGAGGCCCCACCATATCTGAAGCTTCCACATCTTTGACCTGCAGTGCCCACACTCTTGCTGGAACGCATGGGCTCAGGGATCTTTTACCGGGTCCTGTGGTCAGGAAGACCATTCGTATATGGGGGATGTGTCAGGCAAAGGACAGGAGCATCTGGAAGTGAGGCATGATTGAGGCACATCTTAGGGGCACCACTCTGACTCATCTGGAGTCTTTGCTATTTCGGGAACATTTTCCCAAGAGGAGTGTGTTCCCAAACGAATGTGTTGTGTACTTTGTGGGATATAATCTGCACTAATGGGCAAAGGCCTGTGAGAGAGCAAGAGAACACCCCTGAATCTTCATGAGTTGCATATCTAGGCCTTCCACAATAAAACATGGCTGAAGGTGGACCTGGGCTGATTGCAGCTTTATATCATGCACAGTGAGGGCTTGGACTGTTTCCCAAGTTCCAGAATTGGGGACTGGGGATGCTGCAAGACTCTGGCTGTTGGACACATGATACTGAAAGTGCTTGCCAGAGAGTAGATAGCAAAGATAACCCTTGACCAGCGGTGGCACATACCAGGTCCTACACAAGACCATGAGCCCAGAGTGACGTACGTGACCTGTAAGCAGCACACACAACTCTGCTGCACAAGAGCCTCAGCCAAGGCATAGCCCCAGATGGCCTTAGGAGGCTAGCGATATGAGCAAGCTGGGCTTGTTCAGCTGAGCAAGCTGATGGATCCCACGTCCTCGGCACAACAGAGGGCAGCTCAAGCCTTTCAGTAGCCTCTGGGCAGATGTCCACTTTTGGCTGTCTCTTTAGTATTTGGGAGACACTTTGAAACCACAACAAAACTGCTAAATTTTCCAACATTTTCATATGTGTGTTTGTGTACATTTGGCTGTGTGTGTATATGTGTGGCTGTGTATATGTGCACAAACCCAAATGTGTGCGTGTATACATATACATGCTTACATTCATGTACATGCTACATATGCATGCTTACATTGGTATGTGTGAGCCCATGTGTACTATGCACATGTGCAATGCCATTTGTGTGTTCATTGTGGTTGTGTGTGCGCGCAGGTGTATGTGTACATGTATGCACCTGTGTGCATCTAGGCAAACATGTATATGCACATAACTTTGTATGTACATGTGATTGAGTTTATCTGTGTGTATGTGTGCAAGGGAACTGTACATCCATGTGTGCCTGTCCGTGTAAAAGTGCATATGTGTGAGTTCGTTGCATGTCAGCATACATATGCCTATATGTGTCATTTGTGCGTGTGTGTGTGCAAGCACAGATGCATGTATGTAAGCACATGCATACTCTGGGAGATTACAAAGTGGTTGATATTTGGAGTTGCTTTTCCCTGGCTTCTCTTTGGTTACCTCAAGACTTTGAAATGCAAAGACTCAAAGAGAGAATCACCATTACACTTTTTAGAGCAGTCTCTCTGTTCAGTTTATGCTCATCTATTTATCCAGTAGGCATTTTTTCAGCATCTGCTGTGTTCTGGGCACAGGGTGACTAGGTGAAGCAGGCGCATGCTCTCAGAACACTTAGCTAGGATGCATGGGGGTTGGCAGTGGCTGGAGCTCAAAGTTAGGACATCCGAGATGGGAAATAACATTTGACATCTGAGCTGAACCCAAGGAAGCAAGATGGGTGGAGTTCCAGAGAAGGCTGGGGTGGGTGCAAAGGCAGGGAGGATGTCCAGGTATACTGCACTAGGCTGGAACGCATTACAAGGGGCTAGGACAGACCTTGAGATGTGGGTCAAAAAAGGAGCTTTGATTTTGTTTAATAGACAGTTTTTGAATCAGAGTGACAGTATTGGGCCCACACTTTTCATTTGGTGGCCTCTGACAGGTTTGGTGAATAGGGGCCTCCATTCCTCCTGCCCCTGGTAATAGTCCCCAGGGTCTAGCAAGCCTAGCAAGCACTTTGGGTGAGGCCAAAGTGGTGCTTCTTCTTTCTTCCCTCTTTTTCAGAAGCAAATTCAGCCTAACTTGGAGTCCATTAGACTGAGGGAGGCTACAGTGTAGGAGAGAGAAGCATCAGTGATAACCCAAGGGTGCTACCACTGGGAGGAGGGTGTCTTTAGCTGGACCAGCAGGTTCCAGGGTGAGAACCTGGTATGTCCAGGAAGATGGGGGCAGTCAGGAGGCACCTCTGAGGTGGAGGTGTACTTCTGAGGTGGCCGTGGTGGAGAGACAGGTGCATAAGAGCCAGGGTCAGAGGGAGACTTGTGGAGGGGCTCTGGCATTGAGAGAGAAGAGGCAGGGCTGACGGAGCTGGGTGGGCCCATGACAGACTGACCAGAACAAGCAGGACAGCATGTGCAGAGTAGGTGCTCTGTAGGTGCCGGTGTGTGAGTGGTGTGTCCTGCTCTGTGGAGCACACAGATGTTCTCTGTGGAGTTTTCCCTGCCTGCCTTGGGCTCTAGGAATCATCTTGGCTTGATGTACCTCCTGGACTGCTCCAGCCCCTAAAAGGAAGCAGCCTGGCCAGCCGTACCCCTCACTGCCACCATGAGGCCA
>NW_004955513.1:5812047-5813993 GCF_000276665.1 Chinchilla lanigera
GGGCTCCATCATGCCTTTGTTGCCATAACCTGTGACATTTCCTTTCCAGTTGCCGGATTCATTATAAGGATATGTACAGTTTGTTGCGTTGTATTGCGCCACCCGTTGGCTTAGGGAAGAACTGCCCTCGTAGGTTGGCCTACAAGGTTTGCAACTTCAGAGCCTCCATCCAACATACTTCCCTGCCCGAACCGCAAACACAGCACACACTCCCTGCCTGGTTTGGGAATGACAGCACCTCACCTCTTTCCTCCTGTCCTGCCCTGCCCCGCACTCCGGCCTCCTAGATGCTTTGGTTCCCTGTCTAATCTCTCCGACCCCTCCATCTGGCTGGGGCAGGCAGCCTTCAGAGACAGCACACAGAGCTTCTGGCTGGGTTGTGTTGGCCCAGACCAGCCCACCGGTTGGGTGCTAGGGGCCAGGTCCAGTGTGCACCACAGAAGCAGCCATCTGACCCAGTTCTTCCTACAGGCTCTTGTGGGTAGGCTGATGGTCAGAAAGGCCAGAGGTTGAGGACCAGAGAAGGGGAGTGTGGTGCAAGTAAAACAGGAGCAGTGGCCCCGCTTGGTCGGAGAGGCTTTTCAGGTCCCTGAGGGAAGAGAGAACAGAGGCGAGCGGGGCCCAAAGACAAGCTGTCTTGTGTCACCTCCGGACTGATCATTCTACCCAGCAGAGGAGCCCTGTGGTCTGAAACTGTGGGAGGAGGGCAGGTTCTGGGCAGATCTGCTTGCTAGGAAAAGGCTGAGCCTGAACTTGCTGTATCTCTGGGACCCCAAGCCCTTAGGCAGGTGCTTCCAGAGCTGAGGGAGGCCCCAAGCCTGGGGAAGACTCGCCAGCAGCTCCCAGGTGCCTCCTGAGTCCAGCTCAGGGTCCAGGCCCTCCAGGAGGCTCACCTTGCCTGTTGGTCTCCACCTGAGTGGTCAGGCAGCACAAGAGTGGCCAGGGTCACACCCGCCCAGCGCCTCCCCTCCCCGCGGTCTCTTCCCTCCCAGCCCTGACCCCAGCAGCAGCCCTGCCCTGGCCGCCTCGGGCGTCTCTGGGCCTGGAGCAGGACTTGCCCCATGGTCAAGTTTGGCTCTAGAGCTTCGAAGATCCCTCTCTGGTTTTCTGGTCTGTTGTAGACTCTTCTCCACTTTGGCCTCTGTCCTCACTTGGAAGCAAATCTGACTGTTCAGACAGCTGGTGTTGCTGCTGTGGTCTTAGCCACAGCCCTGTCTCCACAATCGGCCAGCTCTTCCCTCATGGTGAAACAGCTCTCTTCTGATTTGGCCTTACCTGTGGTTCTAAAAGTAAAATCAGAAATTGACAACCCAAAGCCGCCCCGATGCAGCCCTTCCTCCCCCTCCATGTTCATTAGCTCAGACGTCACCCCCGCCCGCTGCCCTGCGTGGGGCTGGAGTGAGGAGATGAGGCTCGGGGGTGGGGGCCACGGGGTCAAGTCAAGCAGAGAAACCCCTCATTTGACTTCTCTTGATTTTGGGGTGTCACCCGGCACTTGGATTAACTAGATGTGTTTTTTTGTCTGCTTCCTCCCTGCCCCTGCCCCGCTGTGCCCCTCTGCTGCCTGCCTCGTCCTGTGGACCACCCCACTGTGCCTGGGCCTTTCTGGGACGGGTTTCCAGTGGGCGCATCAGTTACAATGACATGTTTGAAATGCTGAAACACATGTCCCCACCTCTGGGGCTGGGGAAGAAATGCCCTGCTCGAGTTGCATACAAGGTAGACCCTGACCCTCTACCCCTGCCCAGGAGCTGTCTGTACGGGGCTGGGCTGGGCTGGGCTGTCCTGGCCTGCTATCGGCAGGGTGCACCTGGGCTCTCCCCGCTGCTGCTTTTGCAGGGTTCACCCAGCTGTCTGTCTGCACCTGGCTGCCTCACTGTTATATCTTGTCCGCCCTGCTCGTCTCTGCTCCCATCCCAGGCAGAGGGACATGGCTGCTAGGAGGC
>NW_004955513.1:5817355-5820340 GCF_000276665.1 Chinchilla lanigera
CCTTCTATCAGTTTCCTTGTTTTTCTTCCTTCCTCGTAGCAGCCAGCTCCCAGCAGGACTGGTCTCTGCTGTGTGAGTCTCCTGGCCTCCACTCAGGCTATGGCCCACCCTTGCTGACCTGTTGTTCCATGTTGCCAAACCTGAAGGTCAATCCTCAGTCCTTGTGATACAGCTCTTCTCAGTCCTTATTCCCTTCTGTATGAAACCTGCTGTGTATCTTTTCATGGTTTCTCTACCTTTCCACTCCGGATTGTGCTCAGATCCTCTTCACCATCCCCACTCAGTCCTTTACCATCTCACCTATTCCTTGTGTGTATCATGGATTCAAATTTTGTAATTTTAGACCAAACACCCTGCAAGTTATTTTTGTCTTCCTAGGGGACACTCAGCATTGCACAGTTGACTTGCCTGGACCTCAGCTCCACCTGGTCCCATAGCTGTCCCAGAATCATCAGGGAGAAACTGTTCCTCCCACTGCTCAAGTCCCAGTCCTGGGGTCGTTCTTACTGCCTCTTACTTCCTTATCTCACTTCTGAATCATGTGTGATCTCTTTTCATATCTTCCTGACTCTGCCTCCAAGATCTATCCAAAATGTGGTCACTTCTACCCTAACCCATGCCACCTCTTGAGCCAAGCCTGTCAGCTTGTTGCTGTGGCAGCCTTCATCCTGATCTGTGTCTGCCCTTGCCCCGTGCAGTCTTCCCTCAAGAATGAGCAGATTAGAAGCCAGAAGACTAGCTAGACTGATCAGGAAGAGCAATGTACAAATGATCAATGTAAGGAACAAAAGAGGGAACGTCACTACAGATCCAGTTGACAGTAAAAGTATCAGTGGGAGTATTATAATCAGTGTTATGTAGGTCAACTCAGCAGCTTAAATGAAATGGAAAAATTCCTTGAAAAAACACAAATTATCAGGCTCATTCAAGAGCAAAACATGCCGCACACACCTGTAATTCCAGCATTCTGGGAGGTTATGGCAGGATGATAGCAAATTTGAGCCCAGTCTAGACAATGTAGCAACTTAGCAAAGAATTTGTCTCAGAATAAAAAATTAAAAGGTCTGGGGAGGTAGCTCATCGTGAAGGCCCAGTACCACACCCAAACACATGCACACACACACACACACACACACACACACACACACACACACACACAATAACAGGAATATTGTATGTGTTAAATAAACTAATAGTGAATAACCTTCCAACAAATGCAATTCCAGGCCTAGATGGTTTCATTGGGGAAGTCTTCTAAACATTTAGTGTCAATGCTCTAAGACTTACAGAAAATGGAGAAAGAGTATTTCTAACCTACTAAATATGAGCTCTACTCTGATGTGAAAACTAGACAAAGATATGACAAAATAAAACTACAGACCTGTATGCCTCACAACTACAGATAAAAAAACTTCAATTCAGTTTTAGGAAACTGAGTCTAGTGGTACACCGAAGAAGATAGTACGTAAGGCTCAGGAATGCAAGGAGTCAGGGTTTGAACACAGTTTAGATTTCCCACATCAAGCAATAGAAGCTGCGTGATGCCCTGATAGAAAGAGCATTTGACAGAATTCAGCGTGCATGTGTGATTGAAAAGGTCTAAACTAGGAATTAAAGGAAACTTTTTATTTGGGAAAAAAGCACAGCAAATGTCATGTTTGACAAAGAAAGGCCATGATCAGGAGCCAGAAAAAGATACTGTTAGCACCATATTCAGTGTGGCACTTGTGCCGGCCACTCAAGGGTTCTCTCCTCACATTGACCATTAAAATCCATGGTATTCCAATCAATATGCTTTGGTAGTAATTTATAAATCAATTCTAAAATGTATGTAGAAAAGCAAAAGAACCAAGAGGATAGACTTTAAGAACAAAGTTTAAAGACTGAATGAAGCTACACTGGTCAAGGTGTGACAGGATAGAGATACTAGAACAATGGAACAGAATACAGATGTGTGTCATGTGGTCAAATGATTTTCAACAAAGTTGGAAAGACGGGTTATGGGGAAAGATCATCACTGCTAACAAATAGTGCTGGAAAAGTTCAGACAACTATATGGAAAAGGGAAAAAATTCTTGAGACAAACTGCTTTAGTCTACTTAGGCTGTCAGCACCAAATACCAAAGACTGACTGATTCAAACAACAGAAATTTATTTCTCACAGTTCTGGAGGCTGAGTTGTCCAAAAGGATGGTGCTGGCAGGCTGAGTTATATTCTGAGGCTTCTTCATCTGGGTGGTAAACAGGTCTTCTTGCTTTGCCTTTCATGGCCTTTCCTCTGTGTGTACAGGTGAAAGCACACTTGTGAGATCTCTAGTGTCTTCCTATAAGAACACAGATCTTCTGGAGCAGGGAGGATCTTCATGACCTCATTCAATATTAACTCTTTATACACCTAGGAATTTTGGAGGAACACAATTAAATACATAGCATATACTACACTTTCATCTTCTATAGAACTTAACTTGCAGAAGATCATGGGCATACATGTAAAAAATTTAAACATTTTAGAATAAAATACAGAAGAAAAATGTTGGCAACTTTGGGTTGGGTAAAGATATCTTAAGGTACGTATCCCATGAACCATAAAAACTTGATAAGCTGAACCTCATTAATGTGAAAACTTGTGATGGACTTGGTGATATACTCCTGTAATTTTAGCTGTGTGAGAGGCTGAAGCAGGAGGATTGCAAATTTGAGACCAATGTGGGCAACTTAGTCCTTTTCTCAAAAAATGAAAAAAGTCTGAGGGTGTAGCTCAGTGGTAGAGAGCATGCTTCGCATGTACAGCGCCGGGGGTTTGATCGCCAAAACACCTACACATGAAAAAAACTCAATGAAAATGGCAAAAGATTTGAATGCACATCACTAAAGAAGATATATAAAAGTAGATAAATACATGTAAAGGTACTGAGTATAATTAATCATTAGAGAAATCCCCAATAAAACAAGATAATACTACATGCCATTATAATGGTTAAAATA
>NW_004955513.1:5821003-5823133 GCF_000276665.1 Chinchilla lanigera
AGTCTGGCCAGAGGGAGAAGGCAGCGTATGCCCCGGGCCCCCTCATTCCTGTTGGACTAACTGGTAGGATGGGTCTGAGCTCTGGGGCCTCTGCTTCAGAGGGCATACCGATCTCCAGTGGTCACCTTTGCATTCAGGGCATGGCCCATGGGGCCTCTTAGGGCATAAAATACTTTTTAAAATAAGAATTAGGCAGGGTAATTGAAATTCTTATATGTTCCTAGTGGAAATACAAAAAGATGCACCCTCTTTGCCAGACAGTTTGAAGTTACTTATATGGTTTAGCATTCCCACTAAGGAAATGAAAGCAAATGTGCCCACACAAAAAACTTGCATGCAGATGTTTATGGTTTTATTTATAATTACCCAAAGCTGTAAATAACTAGTGTCCATCAAAACTGACACGTCAACACAATGAAATAGTGCTTAGCAATAAACAGGACAACCTGCTAATCAGAGCACATCACAGACTCATCCCCGTGTGTGATGTGACACTGTTTGTATGGCATTCTGTAGGGTACAGACCTCTGCAGAGACAGACATCAGTGACTGCCAGGCTAAGGTACTAACTCACCAGGCTTTTGGGGGGATTGGGGGTGCAGCTGTTCCACATCTTTATTAGGGTGGTGGACACATTTACCAGAGTTCATAGAAGAGCATGGTGAAAAAGGTGAATTTTATTTATGTGAGTTATGCCATCACAAACCTGGTGTTAAATCAGGTTAGCTCTTCCCACTGATTTCCTATCTAGGAGTCTCTTGCCTGCCTCCTCCCTTTGTCCCCACCACTGCCTTCCTAGCCCAGTGGGACACACAGAGGCCTTTGCACTGCTGGTCCCCCTCTGCCCTCAGGGCCTCACACACATTCCCCCGTTCTTATGAGAGTCTTCCCCACCATCCTGTCCAAAATAGAGTCATTTTGAGACTTTCTTCCTTTGCTTTTCCTGAGCTTGTCATTTTTCATAACACATTGAGCTTTTTTGTTTTCTTTATGCTACTGAACTGAAGAATACAGTGCAAATTTCAGAAGGGGCATTTTGGGGATGTTTTTGTCCCATCATCTAAAACACTACCTGACATCTATGAGATGATCAGTAAATATTGTTGAATGAATGTATGAATGACTAGAATGCTGCCACATTCCTTCTAGATTTCCACCCCATACCCCAGGCACACTTAGGCACATGCCAGTTGGATGTTCTCTGCAGGCTCTGACCTGCCTTCACAACAGTATTCTTCCAACTAGACCTTTCTTCCAGCACTGTGCCCCGCTCCTCACACCTGTCTGAGCTCTGCCCAAATGAAGGGCTGCAGGATTGCTCCTAACATTGTCTTCTCTTCTTCTGTTGTCCTGGCCCAGCTGGGACAAAACAGCACCAGTGTGATGCAGAGCTGAGGAAGGAGATCTCCTCTGTGTGGGCCAATCTGCCCCAGAAGACTCTGGACTTACTGGTACCACCTCACAAGCGTAAGTGGGAGGGCAAGAAATACCCTGTTGTTGGACCTTCCCTGTTGTTGTCATCCCCTCCCCCCCACTGCAGGCGGGGAGAGGCTGCAGGCATGCAGAGGTGAGCATGGGAATGCTAGCCTTGGAGATGTAGGCCCACCCCTGCAGGCACACTGGGTGTCCCAGAGGCTGTGGGAGGTGGTCTGAGGTCCTATCAGTGTGGGGACAGTTCTAAAACATCCAAAGAAACCTGGGAGGGAATTCGAGTTAGGGACTAGAAGAGGTGGTATGTAACTCCAAGGGCTCCTTCTGAAGCAAAGTGGGGCTCATCAGTCCTGCACAGGGATCTTGGGATACCTACTCAGAGCTGCTCTGGATAGGTACATCTGCCCAGAGCATCTCCAGATTCCACATGGGGTGAGGGAGAGGAAGCTGCCTCTTTACCCTACTCCACCCACATTTTCGGCAGCTTCTCTGCTTTTTCATCTCCAAATTATGAGCTCTGAATCTTCTCTTTACCTGTTCTTTTTAGCTGATGAGATGACAGTGGGGAAAGTCTATGCAGCCCTCATGATATTTGACTTTTACAAACAGAACAAAACCACTCGAGACCAGATTCACCAAGCTCCGGGAGGCCTATCCCAGGTACAGACTCTAAGATTCCCAGGAAGTAACCCAGACGCT
>NW_004955513.1:5824198-5825222 GCF_000276665.1 Chinchilla lanigera
GCAGAAGAGTTCCACCTCTCTTAGCAATGGTGGGGCTGTGTAAGTGCCAGGTGTGGGGCAGACCTGGGAGGGGCCTGAGCCACGAACTTAGGGGAGCAGAAGCTCTTGCCCCGCCCTGCCACCTGCTTTTCCCATTGTCGTCTGGTTCAACCCTTGGGGAAGCTGAAGTGGCCTGTCCAGTGCCTTGACAGCCCTTTGGGTACAGAGCACTTTGGCCCATTCTACAGCCAGAGCTCCACATAACCCTGTGCCCTTTACCCTGAGTGCAGCCAAATATCTATCTCCCTATCTGCTGCCTAGTGGTATGCGGTTTTCCACTTGCCAGGTTTTTCAGTGGACTTTGGAGTGAGCTCCTGTGATAGCCGGGCCAGCACTGACTGGATTCGATAGGCTGCCATTCCAGAGATGCTGATGCCTGGGTACCTATTGCTCCCAGGCTCTGCTCTGTTACTGGCCTTTGGTGCCTGAAGACCTTTCAGAAATTGTGTTTCCACCTCAAACTCTCACCCTTCCTGTTTGTCACCTGTTAGTGTGCTGCATTCCCTGGTTCCCCTGATGCAGTTTCTCCTAGATCACCATGCTGCTGTTGATTTCTGAAGATGTTGCATTCTGTAGACAAATTGTTTAGGTCCTTTTGCATCACTTAACCCTTGCCACAAGATGTCTCAGTAAAAAGCTACCCAGCACAAGAGGCATAAGACAGTGATCACCCTTTCTTGCTCAGGGTGGTAGAGGGCCCTGGACAGCTGGGCTCCACAGCCTTCCTGAACAACGGGCTCCTGGGCATGAGGCAGATAGACCTCTCGTGATTGCCTCCAGCAGGCCCACCAACCTTGCATGGGCCCTGAGAATGGCAGACCTTGTCCAGGCCCCTACTCTTGCCCATCAGGAAGCACACTGCAGCCAGGTCCTGCGGGTTGCAGTGGGCAAGGCAAAGGAGCCTGGCCTGCAAAGACTGCTGGAAAGGTCCACCCCACGTCCAGGGCCATGGTGGGCCTGGCCACCCAGAACCCCATGCTCTCCT
>NW_004955513.1:5830842-5832390 GCF_000276665.1 Chinchilla lanigera
AAGCCAACTCTCTCTTTTAAGGAGAGTTGCCTAGGTGGTCCTCCACATATATGGCCAGCTGTTTGCTCTATCCCCACTACTTTTGGCTGCATCTTCACTACAGAATTCAGTGTAAACTTGGGGTGTAAAATCCTAACTTGTTTCGGTTATGAATTTTTCCTTCAGTGATTTCAATTAGCAGCTGTGCCATGGAGAATAAGATATAAAGCATTCATTCAACATTTGTGTATGGGGCGTTTCTGTATATTATGTTCTAGTCAAGGCACAGACAATTTTAAAAAATAATCATTTATGAACTGCATATTGTTTATGTACAATTCCAAGTATCTGAGAACATCTAGGTGATCATATTCTTAATAATTGTCCTTAGGGATTTGACATTGTGACTGCTTCTCCACTCTTTATGTAGTTGGTGTTAAGAATCCTTGTGAGGATACATTTTTTTTTTACTCCTAACCTACACAAAATTATATCCAAATGAATTGACATTAAATGTTCTTGCATACAAAATAACATTATTTAAAATATGCCATAAACAAGAATCAACAACTGAGATCCCATCTTATTAAAAAACTTTTTGCATAGCAAGAGAAATCACTAACAAAGTGAAGAGACAACCCACAATGTGGGAAAAAATGTTTCCTGGCTGTTACTCAAACAAAAGATTACTATCAAGAACATATAAAGAACTCCAAAGAAATCAGACTTTCTAAATTTAAAGACCCATGCCCAAAATGAACATCTGATCAACCAGGAGTGGTGGTGCATGCCTGTAATCCAAGCACTCGGGAGGCTGAGGCAGGAGGACCGTTGTGAGTTTGAGACCATCCTGGGCTACAAAGTGAGCTCTAGGCCAGCCTGAACTGCATAGGGAGACCCTGTCTCAAAAAGACAAAAAACAAAAACAAAAAACCAAAATGAGCATCTGAGATGAATACACACTTCTCAGATGAAGAAATACAAACAGCAAATAAATATATGAAAAAATGTTCAACATCACTTGTCATTCGAGAGATGCAAATTAAAACAACACAGATTCCATCTCACCCCTGAAAGAATGGCTATTATCAAGAAATCAACCAATAACAAATGCTGGAGGAGTTGTGGGGGGAAAGGAACCCATTTCCGCTGTTGGTGGGAGTGTAGACTAGTGCAACAACTGTGGAAATTAGCGTGGAGATTTCTCAAAAAAACAAAAACAAAAACAAAAAAAACCAACAAACTAGAACTGGAGTTCCCATTTGACCCAGGTATTCCCCTGCTGGATATCTTTCCAGAAGAAAAACATCATACTACAGCAACATATGTGCACCCATGTTTATAGCAGTACAATTTGTAATAGCTAGATCTTGGAAACAACCAAAATGCCCATCACCCGAGGAATGGATAAAAAAGATATGATCTCTTTATACAATAGAATACTACTCACCATAAAGGATAAAGTGGAAATTTTTATAGGTAAATGGATGCAACTCGAGACCATACGCATAAGTGTAATAAACCAGATGCACATGTGTAAACATCATATTGTCTCCCTAGTGTGAGAAG
>NW_004955513.1:5833174-5834888 GCF_000276665.1 Chinchilla lanigera
CCTAGTTTACTCAGCTAGTCCCACTTAGCTAATTGCAGCAGCTGTGCTTGTCAAGTGCAGTATGTAACGGAAGCTGCATTTGACTCAGTTCAGCTCACAAAGGCGGCCACATCTCACTGCACACTGGCTCTTCAAACCTGCTCTGGCTGACTGCTGCCCGGTAGTGCAATCCTTTCTTGTCCTTGCTTAAACTGCTAAATGCAGCTTGTTTTAAACTGTCTTCTTGTAATTAGGGTTAGGGTTAGGGTTAGGGTTAGGGTTAGGGTTAGGGTTAGGGTTAGGGTTTAGGGTTAGGATTAGGGTTAGTTTAGATGAATTTTAGGATTTTTTTCTCTAAATCTGTAAGGTATACTTATGGTAGTTTGTTGGGGATTGCATTCACTCTGGATAGCAGTTTTCGGATCATAGCCATCTTTACTATGTTGGGTCTTCCTATCCAACAGCAAGGGATAGCTTTCCATGTCCTTACATCCTCTTCAGTCTCCTTTTCTAAGGTGCTACATTTTTCACTGTACAAGTCTTTTACATTCTTCGTTAGATTGATTCCTAAGTGTTTCATTTATTTGGATGCTATTGTGAAGTGTGTGCTTTCCCAAATTTGTCTCTCTGTGAGTTTGTTGCTTGTGTATAAGAATGCTACTGATTTTTGAATGTTGACTTTGTATCCCACCACACTCCTGAATTTGGATATTAAATCTACAAGGTTTTTGGTGGGTTCAATTTTTCTTTTATATGTCTATCTCATACATTTTTACTTCATGCGTGGCCACAAAATTTTTGTCTGGTTTCTTCCACAAGTTTGCTACTTGAGGATCTTAAATCAAGGTCTATGATTCACTAGAGACAAATTTTGAGGTGGGATAGTATGTTCATGATAAATTTCTTTTATTGTTCAATATATTACTTTGCATTTATTACCAGTCTTTCTCTTAAGCTCTATTTTATCTGATACCAATATAGCCATTAGAGCATTTCAAAGTGTGGCATTCATGATGTATCTTTTCCTGTTTAGGTGCCTTTTCTCTACATTTCTATTTACATTTTTTCTTTTTTCTTTGCACTCAAAGTTCAGCTTTTTTAAAAGGAATCTGGCTTGACACTGCTCTTTTATCCAGTCACATAATCTCCTTAAGCGAATGCTCCATCATCTTTTAAGTTCAGTGAAATTATTTATATGTTATTTTTAAGTGTACCATTTTGTTTTATGTTGTTTCTTTGTCATATTTGTTTTCTTCCTTTCCTCCACCTCTCCCTTACTCTGGAATAAGTGGAGCTGTTATGTTTTTCAGTATTGACTTTTTAAAAACACTTCTTGTTTCTTTACTATATTATTGCTTTAAGGACTACAATATACATATTAATTTCCTAGCATTTATGCTGAATTAATATTGCATCACTTTGAGTATAAGAACAATATCTCTTCCAATCTTTTCTTTGTTGATGTCATAGATTTTGTTCTATATGTGTTTTAATAAAAACTTCCCTGTTTTCACTATAAGCTAGAGATTGACAAATATACTCTGTAACAGGGAAGTTAGTAATCAATTGCAGATTTTATGCTTTCTTTCAAAACCAGCCAACTCTGGCACCATGAGAATAACCTTAGAGAGAATGAAGAAGAATAAGGTAGCTGTGTCCCAATAAACAGCCACATTTAGTTCATGGGTTGTAATTTTTCAAACTCTGTTTTAAGAAATTGTTCTGCAAATAATTT
>NW_004955514.1:0-6321 GCF_000276665.1 Chinchilla lanigera
TCTCTGGGCCCAGCTTGCCTTTCTTCTCTCCTCCCTCAGGGACCTGAAAAGCCTCTCCGACCAAGAGGATCCACTGCTCCTGTTTCACTTGCACCACACTCCCCTTCTTTGGTTCTCCACCTCTTCCCTGTCTGACACTAACCCTAACCCTAACCCTAATCCCTAACCCTAACCCTAATCCCTAACCCTAACCCTAACCCAAAGGCAACATATATTGTCCACATAGTACTCAAGGATGGGATGTTTTGGTTGAGACACAGCAGAAATGAGAATGGCTGAAAACTTTACTGGGGAGACGGCAGGGACTTCAAATAGTGGTTTTTACTGAGGGAACCAGCACTCAGTTAAAGACAGTGCCCAACCCTTTGCTTTCAAATCAAACAGAGCAGCAGGGTTTCATTCATTTGTGGAATACACTGAAGCCTACTACTATCCACTGGTTATGAGCATGTTTGCAAAAGATCTTTCTTCTTGTGATGGACTTGGGTCACTAGAAAGTTACAATCAACTCATCCAAAAGCTGTGGAACTTTTATATCTTTGGGACCATCACCCTGTGCAAAGCCTTATCAACATGGACCTTATCATAGGGCCAAAGACTGTCAGGTTTTTCAGCTGCTGTGTCTATCAAAACACAAGAATGGAGACAGAAAACAGAAAAGAAAAAAAAAAAAATACATACCATTTCCAAAGGTCAGTAGCCAATTAGCCATGCATTATAGAATTGCACAAAACATTTTTAGGTGATGGACGTGTCTACATGCAATATGTATAAACAGTATCTCCTCTGCCTGCAGGTTTCCTTCTACTACATGAAGCAAAAGCATTCCGCTTGAAACACTTTTCTCTTAGTTGTGGAATACATTGTATAACCAACACTGTTGTTTCATATAAATGTCAACTTCCTGACTTTTGAAGTTTATCCAGTTTTCACCTCAACTGGCTCACTGAATTCACTGAATTTTATCTCATTTGTCAAACTGAAAGAAACATAAAAAAAGACTTCATTCCTCTGCTAAAGTGGAAACTTAATACATTAATAAAATGTTTCTTAATATGGTGTGAAAATCATCTCCAGAAGACATTCCTGAACTCTACTAAATGTTATAAAAACCATGCTTAAACATGTATAACAGTATTTCATGAGCTTTGAACAAGTCATGTTAGGTTTTGTAGAAGTTGAAAGCAAATAAAAAAAGAATTGGCATGGAAAGATCTTAAAGCCAGAAATCCACACTTGCAGAAATGAAATTTTTCTTTTTAAGATATGTGACATTAATCACTATGACATTTTCAAGTATTTCAAAATTATCTTTCATTTCTATAATCCCTTTCTCTTCAAAAGGTAGGTATACATAAATACATATATTCACAAACACACAATTACAATTTTGATAGTTCTTTTGCTCCAAAAATTAATAAAGGTAATCATTGTATTGTAAAAACTCAGTATATTTAAAATATTTAAAACGTGGAAAAATTAAAGGACACAAATTTTATTAGTAACTAACAATTTGAAAATACAGGGTTGATACTCCTATATCATTTGTATAACCATTACAATTTCTCAGTAATTACTATAGGGAAAAACAGATAAAAATTAGAGTATTCTCCAAACAATTCATATTTAATGACACTGGGGAAAGGGATTAATAAAGATGTCCTTCCATCATTTCCCTAATTGTGCATTATGTCATCCAGATTCAGAAATGGAATGCCTGTGGCAGAAAGACATCATTCAAACACCACACTGTTTTATTTACTTACAAAAACCATGCATAATCTCAAATATTTCAATCTCCAGTGTAAAGAAAAGTATAGATTAAAAACTCAGGAATCCTGTTCTTCAAAGGATGATCTCCTGAGAGGTGTGATTTCTCCTTTTCAAAGGGATATTCTGTAAGTTAAAATTTACAATAAATTTCTATTCATTCAGAGATAAATTTTCTGTATTACTCTGACACCAAGTGAAGATTATTCTACCACATCAACCAAGGATGTCCAGTGAATTTTAAGCAAATGTTGAAGGATTTGTCATATTTTCTATACATGTGTGATTTCTCTCCAGTAAGAATTCTTATATACATCAAATTCTGAGGCATAATGCTTGTTACACTGTTTACATTTATGAAGGATTTCTTCTTCAGTATAAGTATTTTGCGGTACTCTGACAAGTATATTTGGGACAAAGATCTTCCCACAGTCATTCCACGAATGAGGTTTGAAATCTGAATAAGAGTTGCCACTTTCTTTACATTTTTACAATTTATCCTCACTATGAATATTCTGGTGTTGAGTAAGGTTTGAGCTTTGATTAAAAGCTTTGCCGCATACTTTACATTGATAGGGTTTCTCTCCAGTATGAATTCTCTGGTGTCGGGTAAGGTGTGAGCTTTGAGTAAAAGCTTTGCCACATTCTTTGCATTTGTATGGCTTCTCTCCAGTATGAATTCTATGGTGCTGAGCAAGAGTTGAACGATCATTGAAGGCTTTGCCACAATCTTTACATTTGTAAGGTCTCTCTCCAGTATGAATACTGTGATGGTTAGTAAGAGTTGAACAATCATTGAAGACTTTGCCACATTCTTTACAATTATAGAGTTTCCCTCCATTATGAATTCTCTGGTGCATAGTAAGTCGAGAGCTTTTATTAAAGCCCTCACCACATTCTTTACATTTGTATCGTTTCTCACCAGTATGAATTCTTTTGTGTTGGATAAGGGCAGAACAATCGCTAAAGGCTTTGACACATTCTTTACATTTGTAGGGTTTCTCTCCAGTATGTATTCTCTGGTGTACAGTAACACTGGAGATTCGTTTAAATGCTTTGCCACATTCTTTACATTTGTAGGGTTTGTCTCCAGTATGAACTCTCTGGTGGAGAGTAAGATTTGAAGAACCATTAAAGGCTTTGCCACATTGTTTACATCTATAGGGTTTCTCTCCTAAGTGAATTATCTGGTGCCGAATGAGGTTTGAGCTTTGATTAAAAGCTTTGCCACATTCTTTACATTTGTAGGGCTTTCCTCCTATATGAATTCTCCGGTGTTGAATAAGGTTTGAAATTTGAATAAAGGACTTGCCACATTCTTTACATTGGTAGGGTCTCTCTCCAGTATGATGTTTTTGATGTTGAGTAAGGTTTGAACGAACATTAAAGGCTTTGCCACATTCTTTACATTTGTAGGGTTTTTCTCCTGTATGAATTCTTTTGTGTACAGAAAGGTTAGCAATTTGATTAAAAGCTTTGCCACATTCTTTACATTTGTAGGGCTTCTCACCAGCATTATGAATTCCTAGGTGGTTTCTAAGGCTTGAATACAGGGTAAAGGCTTTGCCACATTCATTACACTTGTAGGGTTTCTCCCCAGTATGAATTCTGTAGTGTTGTGCAACATATGAAAGCCTGTTAAAGGCTTTCCCACATTCCTTACATTTGTAGGGTTTCTCTCCAGTATGAATACTATGATGACGGGTAAGGACTGAGATCTGATTAAAAGTTTTGCCACATTCTTTACATTTGTAGGGTTTCTCTCCAGTATGAATTCTCTGATGTTGGCGAAGGCTTGAGTCCTGGGCAAAGGCTTTGCCACATTCTTTACACTTGTAAGGTTTCTCCCCAGTATGGATTCTCTGATGTCGAGAAAGGCCTGAAGTTTGATTAAAAGTTTTGCCACATTCTTTACATTTGTAGGGTTTCTCTCCAGTGCTATGAATTCTCAGGTGTTGTTTAAGTCGTGAATCCTGGGTAAAGACTTTCCCACATTCTTTACATTTGTAGGATTGGTCTCCAGTATACATTCTCTGATTTTGAGTAAGACCTGAGATCTGATTAAAAGCTTTACCACATTCTTTGTATTTACAGGGTTTCTTTCTTACACCATGAACGTGCAGGTGTTGTTTAAGCCTTGAATCGTGGGTAAAGGCTTTGCCACACTCTTTACATTTGTAAGGTTTCTCTCCAGAATGAATTTTCTGATATTGAATAAGGTCTAAAATTTGATTAAAAGTTTTGCCACATTCTTTATATCTGTAAGTGTTGTTTTGAATATGGATACTTGGGAGGGTAGCAAATTTTGAGTATTTATAGATTTTCCTACCTTTTTTATCTTGAGAAAGACCCTTTGGAAAGCAAGTCCACTCATGTTTCCAAGGATTTGAGCCACAGATGAAGTCTTTGTGAGTTTCATCACGTTCGTAAATTTTCTCACCAATGTAAGTATCTGGGTAATTATTTAGAATAGACCCCTGGCTAAAGGGATTCCTAGTTTCATTATGAATGTAGTGTACATTCCAGATATCCATATCTGCATCTGGATTAATCAATAATGGGAAAGTAAAAATATCATAATCATTAAAATTGTGTATTTTGACCAAAGGAGAAATTGTTTCTTCATTGCAGGATGAACTTTTTCTAAAGGGACTCTCAAACTGATCACATTTACAAATTTCTTCATTTTTAAATCCATTGTCAATAGAGATGTTTAAGTTAAAGTTTAACCCAGTAGAATGAGGTAGGCCCCTTTTCAGATTCTCTATTTTTCCTTTCAAAGGGAAGTTATCTTTCAAAAATTGGTGTGGATACTTACTTATACAAACACATGGCTCTTCAGAAGAAACTGGAATAAACTGAGATCTTTTCTGAGATGATGGATGCTCTTCATCTCCATTGACCAACAATTTTTTGCTGTGGACAGGTATCACACATTGGTTATGTCCATCATAACATATACTCTGACCTTCACTCTCACCCATGCTTTCCCATTCTTTCCTTACGTATAAATTGTCAAGGCCACAATTTCCATATCTTCCCTTTATCATATTCTGGAGCAAATGTTTTATACACTGCTCTCCTGAAAAGTCTTGGATATAATGAGAAGATACAGCTGAAACAAAAATAAGAAGTTATCTCAATTAACAGACTGCAGTGAATATATTTTGCAAATATAACATCAAATTATATGAAGCTGGTAACATCAGCAGGATAGGAGAATAGTAACTCCAGAGATACATGAACATAACAACATACTGACCATATTGTTGTAAGAGCTTCCAAAACTAAGAGTTTATAGCACTCCAGGTGAACAGCACATTGGGGGGGTGGGGGCAGGGAGATACACCATACAGGAAGAGGAACATTTGCTACTTTTGTCAACTACAGATCTTCCTCCCCAGAGCACTGTGGAATTAGAGGTTTAAAAAAAGAAAGGAAAAAAAAAACAACCCTTTCTTCTCCCTCAGGACAGAAAAAGAGGAAAACATGTACAAATGCTGGCTTTCTTGAGGGATTTTCATTTTGTTTATTTTTAATTCTGGCTTATTTATTCTAAAACAGAGTTCTATAGATAGGTTTATTTTGGGACAAATGACTGGGTTTGAAATTTCTTAAAATTTATTATTAATGATTTCATTGGCAAATTAAACTCTATGTATTTATGAAGTATATCATAATGTTTTAAAGTGTATATATGTAAGCTGAAGATATAGCTCAGCAGCACAGCACCTGCCTGGCAAGCATGAGGACCTGAGTTCAATTTCTGGTACCAAAAAAAAGTATACATATGTGCTAGAATCACCAAATCTAGCTAAATAACACATGCACTTATATCATATAATCATCATTTTAGTGCTTAGCATATTTTACATTCTATTACCACTTATCAATACATTAATTACACTCACCATTTTGAGTAGTTGAGTTCTTCTATTGTTCATATATATTAAACTTAAATTTTGTAACCTTTTGCCAAAATTATCCTGACCACCATCCATAAAAACCATAGCCCCTAGTAATCAATATTTGATTCTTGAAACTTCTGACTTCAACATTTTCAGATTCCACATAAGATCATGCAGTAATTTATTTTGGTGTCTGCCTTAGTTCATATTATGTAAAGTCCTCTGTGTTCTTTAAATACGCACCCATGTTGATATAATAAGATTTTCTCCTTACTGCTGAATAGTAATCCATTTTGTTTGGGATTTTTATTTTTCATCTATTGATGCGCACTTAGACTGTTTTTGTATTTTGGCTATTGTAAACAATGCTGCACTGAATATACGAGTGGAAACAACTTCAACATATCCATTTCACTTTTTTTTTTGCTGTATGTTCAGTAGCAGAATTGCTGAATCATATAATCACTCTAATTATAATTTCTTTAGAAACTTCCATACTGTTCTACATTGTTATGTCTTATATTTACATGCCTACTCAAAGCCTCACACAGGGGCTGGGGATTTAGCTCAGTGGCAAAGCGTCTGCCTGGCAAGCGAAAGGTCGTGAGTTCGGTTCCCAGTACCGGAGAAAAACCAAAAAAAA
>NW_004955514.1:9236-44310 GCF_000276665.1 Chinchilla lanigera
AAAAAAAAAAAATACATACCATTTCCAAAGGTCAGTAGCCAATTAGCCATGCATTATAGAATTGCACAAAACATTTTTAGGTGATGGACGTGTCTACATGCAATATGTATAAACAGTATCTCCTCTGCCTGCAGGTTTCCTTCTACTACATGAAGCAAAAGCATTCCGCTTGAAACACTTTTCTCTTAGTTGTGGAATACATTGTATAACCAACACTGTTGTTTCATATAAATGTCAACTTCCTGACTTTTGAAGTTTATCCAGTTTTCACCTCAACTGGCTCACTGAATTCACTGAATTTTATCTCATTTGTCAAACTGAAAGAAACATAAAAAAAGACTTCATTCCTCTGCTAAAGTGGAAACTTAATACATTAATAAAATGTTTCTTAATATGGTGTGAAAATCATCTCCAGAAGACATTCCTGAACTCTACTAAATGTTATAAAAACCATGCTTAAACATGTATAACAGTATTTCATGAGCTTTGAACAAGTCATGTTAGGTTTTGTAGAAGTTGAAAGCAAATAAAAAAAGAATTGGCATGGAAAGATCTTAAAGCCAGAAATCCACACTTGCAGAAATGAAATTTTTCTTTTTAAGATATGTGACATTAATCACTATGACATTTTCAAGTATTTCAAAATTATCTTTCATTTCTATAATCCCTTTCTCTTCAAAAGGTAGGTATACATAAATACATATATTCACAAACACACAATTACAATTTTGATAGTTCTTTTGCTCCAAAAATTAATAAAGGTAATCATTGTATTGTAAAAACTCAGTATATTTAAAATATTTAAAACGTGGAAAAATTAAAGGACACAAATTTTATTAGTAACTAACAATTTGAAAATACAGGGTTGATACTCCTATATCATTTGTATAACCATTACAATTTCTCAGTAATTACTATAGGGAAAAACAGATAAAAATTAGAGTATTCTCCAAACAATTCATATTTAATGACACTGGGGAAAGGGATTAATAAAGATGTCCTTCCATCATTTCCCTAATTGTGCATTATGTCATCCAGATTCAGAAATGGAATGCCTGTGGCAGAAAGACATCATTCAAACACCACACTGTTTTATTTACTTACAAAAACCATGCATAATCTCAAATATTTCAATCTCCAGTGTAAAGAAAAGTATAGATTAAAAACTCAGGAATCCTGTTCTTCAAAGGATGATCTCCTGAGAGGTGTGATTTCTCCTTTTCAAAGGGATATTCTGTAAGTTAAAATTTACAATAAATTTCTATTCATTCAGAGATAAATTTTCTGTATTACTCTGACACCAAGTGAAGATTATTCTACCACATCAACCAAGGATGTCCAGTGAATTTTAAGCAAATGTTGAAGGATTTGTCATATTTTCTATACATGTGTGATTTCTCTCCAGTAAGAATTCTTATATACATCAAATTCTGAGGCATAATGCTTGTTACACTGTTTACATTTATGAAGGATTTCTTCTTCAGTATAAGTATTTTGCGGTACTCTGACAAGTATATTTGGGACAAAGATCTTCCCACAGTCATTCCACGAATGAGGTTTGAAATCTGAATAAGAGTTGCCACTTTCTTTACATTTTTACAATTTATCCTCACTATGAATATTCTGGTGTTGAGTAAGGTTTGAGCTTTGATTAAAAGCTTTGCCGCATACTTTACATTGATAGGGTTTCTCTCCAGTATGAATTCTCTGGTGTCGGGTAAGGTGTGAGCTTTGAGTAAAAGCTTTGCCACATTCTTTGCATTTGTATGGCTTCTCTCCAGTATGAATTCTATGGTGCTGAGCAAGAGTTGAACGATCATTGAAGGCTTTGCCACAATCTTTACATTTGTAAGGTCTCTCTCCAGTATGAATACTGTGATGGTTAGTAAGAGTTGAACAATCATTGAAGACTTTGCCACATTCTTTACAATTATAGAGTTTCCCTCCATTATGAATTCTCTGGTGCATAGTAAGTCGAGAGCTTTTATTAAAGCCCTCACCACATTCTTTACATTTGTATCGTTTCTCACCAGTATGAATTCTTTTGTGTTGGATAAGGGCAGAACAATCGCTAAAGGCTTTGACACATTCTTTACATTTGTAGGGTTTCTCTCCAGTATGTATTCTCTGGTGTACAGTAACACTGGAGATTCGTTTAAATGCTTTGCCACATTCTTTACATTTGTAGGGTTTGTCTCCAGTATGAACTCTCTGGTGGAGAGTAAGATTTGAAGAACCATTAAAGGCTTTGCCACATTGTTTACATCTATAGGGTTTCTCTCCTAAGTGAATTATCTGGTGCCGAATGAGGTTTGAGCTTTGATTAAAAGCTTTGCCACATTCTTTACATTTGTAGGGCTTTCCTCCTATATGAATTCTCCGGTGTTGAATAAGGTTTGAAATTTGAATAAAGGACTTGCCACATTCTTTACATTGGTAGGGTCTCTCTCCAGTATGATGTTTTTGATGTTGAGTAAGGTTTGAACGAACATTAAAGGCTTTGCCACATTCTTTACATTTGTAGGGTTTTTCTCCTGTATGAATTCTTTTGTGTACAGAAAGGTTAGCAATTTGATTAAAAGCTTTGCCACATTCTTTACATTTGTAGGGCTTCTCACCAGCATTATGAATTCCTAGGTGGTTTCTAAGGCTTGAATACAGGGTAAAGGCTTTGCCACATTCATTACACTTGTAGGGTTTCTCCCCAGTATGAATTCTGTAGTGTTGTGCAACATATGAAAGCCTGTTAAAGGCTTTCCCACATTCCTTACATTTGTAGGGTTTCTCTCCAGTATGAATACTATGATGACGGGTAAGGACTGAGATCTGATTAAAAGTTTTGCCACATTCTTTACATTTGTAGGGTTTCTCTCCAGTATGAATTCTCTGATGTTGGCGAAGGCTTGAGTCCTGGGCAAAGGCTTTGCCACATTCTTTACACTTGTAAGGTTTCTCCCCAGTATGGATTCTCTGATGTCGAGAAAGGCCTGAAGTTTGATTAAAAGTTTTGCCACATTCTTTACATTTGTAGGGTTTCTCTCCAGTGCTATGAATTCTCAGGTGTTGTTTAAGTCGTGAATCCTGGGTAAAGACTTTCCCACATTCTTTACATTTGTAGGATTGGTCTCCAGTATACATTCTCTGATTTTGAGTAAGACCTGAGATCTGATTAAAAGCTTTACCACATTCTTTGTATTTACAGGGTTTCTTTCTTACACCATGAACGTGCAGGTGTTGTTTAAGCCTTGAATCGTGGGTAAAGGCTTTGCCACACTCTTTACATTTGTAAGGTTTCTCTCCAGAATGAATTTTCTGATATTGAATAAGGTCTAAAATTTGATTAAAAGTTTTGCCACATTCTTTATATCTGTAAGTGTTGTTTTGAATATGGATACTTGGGAGGGTAGCAAATTTTGAGTATTTATAGATTTTCCTACCTTTTTTATCTTGAGAAAGACCCTTTGGAAAGCAAGTCCACTCATGTTTCCAAGGATTTGAGCCACAGATGAAGTCTTTGTGAGTTTCATCACGTTCGTAAATTTTCTCACCAATGTAAGTATCTGGGTAATTATTTAGAATAGACCCCTGGCTAAAGGGATTCCTAGTTTCATTATGAATGTAGTGTACATTCCAGATATCCATATCTGCATCTGGATTAATCAATAATGGGAAAGTAAAAATATCATAATCATTAAAATTGTGTATTTTGACCAAAGGAGAAATTGTTTCTTCATTGCAGGATGAACTTTTTCTAAAGGGACTCTCAAACTGATCACATTTACAAATTTCTTCATTTTTAAATCCATTGTCAATAGAGATGTTTAAGTTAAAGTTTAACCCAGTAGAATGAGGTAGGCCCCTTTTCAGATTCTCTATTTTTCCTTTCAAAGGGAAGTTATCTTTCAAAAATTGGTGTGGATACTTACTTATACAAACACATGGCTCTTCAGAAGAAACTGGAATAAACTGAGATCTTTTCTGAGATGATGGATGCTCTTCATCTCCATTGACCAACAATTTTTTGCTGTGGACAGGTATCACACATTGGTTATGTCCATCATAACATATACTCTGACCTTCACTCTCACCCATGCTTTCCCATTCTTTCCTTACGTATAAATTGTCAAGGCCACAATTTCCATATCTTCCCTTTATCATATTCTGGAGCAAATGTTTTATACACTGCTCTCCTGAAAAGTCTTGGATATAATGAGAAGATACAGCTGAAACAAAAATAAGAAGTTATCTCAATTAACAGACTGCAGTGAATATATTTTGCAAATATAACATCAAATTATATGAAGCTGGTAACATCAGCAGGATAGGAGAATAGTAACTCCAGAGATACATGAACATAACAACATACTGACCATATTGTTGTAAGAGCTTCCAAAACTAAGAGTTTATAGCACTCCAGGTGAACAGCACATTGGGGGGGTGGGGGCAGGGAGATACACCATACAGGAAGAGGAACATTTGCTACTTTTGTCAACTACAGATCTTCCTCCCCAGAGCACTGTGGAATTAGAGGTTTAAAAAAAGAAAGGAAAAAAAAAACAACCCTTTCTTCTCCCTCAGGACAGAAAAAGAGGAAAACATGTACAAATGCTGGCTTTCTTGAGGGATTTTCATTTTGTTTATTTTTAATTCTGGCTTATTTATTCTAAAACAGAGTTCTATAGATAGGTTTATTTTGGGACAAATGACTGGGTTTGAAATTTCTTAAAATTTATTATTAATGATTTCATTGGCAAATTAAACTCTATGTATTTATGAAGTATATCATAATGTTTTAAAGTGTATATATGTAAGCTGAAGATATAGCTCAGCAGCACAGCACCTGCCTGGCAAGCATGAGGACCTGAGTTCAATTTCTGGTACCAAAAAAAAGTATACATATGTGCTAGAATCACCAAATCTAGCTAAATAACACATGCACTTATATCATATAATCATCATTTTAGTGCTTAGCATATTTTACATTCTATTACCACTTATCAATACATTAATTACACTCACCATTTTGAGTAGTTGAGTTCTTCTATTGTTCATATATATTAAACTTAAATTTTGTAACCTTTTGCCAAAATTATCCTGACCACCATCCATAAAAACCATAGCCCCTAGTAATCAATATTTGATTCTTGAAACTTCTGACTTCAACATTTTCAGATTCCACATAAGATCATGCAGTAATTTATTTTGGTGTCTGCCTTAGTTCATATTATGTAAAGTCCTCTGTGTTCTTTAAATACGCACCCATGTTGATATAATAAGATTTTCTCCTTACTGCTGAATAGTAATCCATTTTGTTTGGGATTTTTATTTTTCATCTATTGATGCGCACTTAGACTGTTTTTGTATTTTGGCTATTGTAAACAATGCTGCACTGAATATACGAGTGGAAACAACTTCAACATATCCATTTCACTTTTTTTTTTGCTGTATGTTCAGTAGCAGAATTGCTGAATCATATAATCACTCTAATTATAATTTCTTTAGAAACTTCCATACTGTTCTACATTGTTATGTCTTATATTTACATGCCTACTCAAAGCCTCACACAGGGGCTGGGGATTTAGCTCAGTGGCAAAGCGTCTGCCTGGCAAGCGAAAGGTCGTGAGTTCGGTTCCCAGTACCGGAGAAAAAAAAAAAAAAAAAAAAAAAAAAGAATCAAAGCCTCACACAGTCCCAGGTAGGACTTTTGGAAGTGACTGGCTCATGGGTGCAATAACTGGATCAGTTCACTAACTGGATTAGACGGACCTAGCCTACCAGAAATGGTAAAGAAAATCATTTCCACTGAAAAATAAAATGCTCACAAGCAACACAAACCATGACATTTTAAAGCTCTCTGGGAAAGGAGATGTAACACATAAACAATTCTGTATGCTATGAAATTTGAAAGAGAAAAGCATAAATAAACCATCATAAACCTCTGTTAAGGGATACACAAAATAATAATTACTCTGATATCAAAAACATGAAAGAGCAATGCAAAGACAAAGAATTTTCATGTGGAATTAAAGTGAATTCATTACCAATTTAAAATACAGGACTGCATGTGGAGGATGCATGCCTTCAATCCCAGTACTCTGGGAGGCTGAGACAGAAGAATCACAACTTTGAGCCAAGCATGCATAACTCAGAGACTTAGGAACACCCTGAGTCAAAATGAAAAATAAAGGGGCTGGACAGGTACATCACTGCAAAGGTCCTGGGTTCAAACCACAATACCAACAGACATAAACATACATACTCTAAATTACAGAGTTGGGGGCCTTAAGGTGCTTTCTATAATCCCATGTAAATGACAATATAAAAATCTATAAACAAAGACAAATGGGAAAAGGACCAATACATGTCAATATAAAAATCAATGAAGCTCAATATTAAAACAAGTAGGAAAACAAATTATAATACATAAAACAGTATCTCTTCTTTTCTTTTTAGCATTCAAAGACCTCGGTTTAATAACACTCTATTTTTAGGGCAAAAAATCATCCAGTATATGAAGACTGAGCTGTCTTATAAAAAGTGCATTTTTTCAATACTTACCTACTTAAAAAATAACTGAAAGGTATCTCTGAAGGAGATACCATCTAGTTAAATGAAATGATACATGCACAGCCAGAGCTGACCGATTCTCAAGTCTGTCCTTCCACCTAGGCAGGAAAATGCCTCTCGGCATCTGGACTGGGTGAGGGCAGATCTGCTGTCCACTGTGCAATAGTGAACAGCTCCCAGGGGGAAGTCGCTATGGCTGAGTGGAGCCAGATGTAAGAACAGCTGCTCTGATGTACAGCTTGAAAGTAGGAATCATGGCATTTTGTGTGTTTTTGTTGACTGAGCAACTTTAAATTTATAAGCCAATTTTGTTACAGAAAATCCTACATAATACAACTCTGAACTTAGATTGCTTTAAAAGTATTTCCAACTAATATTATTTAAATATTAATTAAATAATTTCTAAAATGGCAAGAGTTTTTCTTTTTAGCAATTTCTTCAAATATAAATGAATTTATACTTAATCTGAAATAAAAACATATATTTATTAATGAGACTAAACCTTTTTTTAAATAAATCAAGCTACAGTGGACCTTTGAGTTGCGACCAACTTCATATACAAACAACTTGGGTTACAACCAGAACTTTAGATTTCACTTACAGTCAAAGTCTTGAGTTATGACCCAAATGTTGGCCGCTTACGCAGTTGTAAACAAAGACTCACAATGCCAGAAAAGCATATGTAAGCATACATAAACATCAGTCTGAGCCCAGATATGTGTGTCTGTGGATGTGATTTCAGTTAGAGCTTTACATAATCCCTATGATTACCGCTATCAAAATGGCCTCCAAAAATTGACAGAAGCAGCTAGGGAAAGGAAAGGTAAAGAAAGCAATAGCAATTGAAAAGAAGAAGGAAATTGTGGAGAAATACAAGAGTGGCATTGGTATGACCAATCTCACTAATACTTAGTACAGCATGTCAAAACTCACCATCTCAACAACCCTACAGAGGAAAGATTTTTATAAGAAAGCTAAAGTTACTAATGGTGTTACTCAAATTAGTAAGTCATGATCAAACATGTTACATAAAGTAGAAAGGCCTTAGTCTATTAGTATGGATAAACTAAGACAGATTATAGCCTTAGCCTATAATTTGTGAAAAAGCTAGGGCTATAAATGTAGCTCTTTTAAAAGATAATCCATCAATGAGTAAAAATAGTGAAACATTTCATGCGAGTAAGAGGTGGTTTCACAACTTTAAAGCAAGAACTGGGGTTCATAGCATAACTAGGCATGGTAAGCAGCCAGTGTTGACAAAATGGCTGCTGAAAATTACATACCTCACTTCAAAACAATGACAGAGAAATGGCTCTCACCAAGTTTTCAACTGTGATGAAACTAGCCTTTTCTGGATCAAAATGCCCAGGAGAACATACATTACCCAGTAAGAGAAGGAAATGCCAGGTCACAAGCCTATGAAGGATAGGCCTACCTTACTGCTATGTGCCAACGTGAGTGGTGACCTCAAGATAAACTCTGTCTTGCTCTGAGACCCCTAGAATGCTCAGAAAACAAAGTCATAAAGAATAGGCTTAGGGGTCATGTGGAGATCTAAAATAAAAGCCTGGGTAACAAGAGTACTTCTTCGTGAGTGGATCAAGGGAAGCTATCTGTCCTACTAGTAAGAAATATCCAGAACACAAAAGTTTACCACTCAAGGCTCTCATCATGGACAGTGTTCATGCTGACCCACAAGATTTGTTAGAAAAATTGGCTAAAGAATTCTAATGGCTCTCAGTCAAGTTCCTCCCACATAAGACAACTCCTCTACTGCAGCCTATGGACCCGTAGGTTACAGCTAACTTTAAGAAGCTATACACCAAGGAACTGTTCCTGAAGTGTTTCCAGATGATGTTATATACAAATTTCACCCTTAAGAGTTTGGGAGGGAACACTATAACATCCTTTCCTGTGTAGGGTTAAGAAATCCTGAGCCAATCCTCTCGAAGGACACTGAGATCTGCCTGGAAGAAAGTGTGGCCTAAAATTACACAGGAAAGACTATGAAGGCTGTGGAGAAGAGCTGTAGCCGTAAACTGACTCTGTGGTTGATTACATATCACTATAGCAGAGTCCATAGGCTTGTAGTGATGTTGGGACACTCAGAGAACTGTCTACAGAGGAATTTCAGCAACTTCTGGCTAAGAAACAGAAGAGCAACTGAGGAGCTTTTTGAATTGGAGGGAGAATAGCAACAATCAGTTCAGCAAAGTTCTTCTGAAATAAAGGAAATCCTTAAATAATGGACAGAGCTACAAACATTTGTAGAGAAGACCCATCCCAACAGAGAAATAGTCAACTGTTGCATTTATCTGCTTAATGACAATGTCATGTCATACTACAGAACAGTACTAAAGAAAAGATGGAAACAGACAACCTTAGACCAGCTTTTAGTTCGGAAAAGGTTGAGATTTACTGAGCCAGAAGCAGGTCTTAGTGGGATACAGACTCTCCCAAGGACAGAAATGACACCAGAGAGCCAGATTCCTGATGTTCTTATGGAAGGGGACTCTCCTTTCAAACAATAACCAACTTCCATTTCATCCTCCCTTCCTGCAAGACAAAGATGTCAACTTCAATGGTGAGTACAATACGAAATTATTGTTTCTGGTAAACTAGGCACATTTTATAACTTTTTGGTGAATACACTAGGAATTTTATTTGTGTTTCTGGTAAATTATGCATATTATACAACCCTTTTATATTATGAAAAAAAAAAAAAAAGGCTAGGGATTTAGCTCAGCAGCTCAACTCCTGCCTGGCAAGTACAAGCTCATGAATTCAATTCCCAGTACCAAAAACAAAGAAAAAAATTTATATATATATATATATATATAATGGTTAGTTAAGGGTGTTTTGAGAGGTTCAGAACACATTATGGGTATTTCTATTATTTCTCATGGGAAAAATAGTCTTGACTTACAACCAACTTCAGTTACAACCAGCCCTTGCACACGAATTGAGTGCAAGGGTCCATTGTATGTGCTGTCTACAGACTTTTTATATGTAAGAACAAACAGGCTAAAAGAGAAAAGTTGGAAATGATATTACTTGCAAAACAAAAGAAGGAGAGTTCACCATAATTATACAAAATAGAGTCACAGTGATATGAAATGAAATACACTTTAAGTTCAAAACTTTAATGAGATGAAAATTAATAATGATAAAAGGGATGACTTTCTAGGATACTTTAACAATTATATATATATATATGTAACTCACATAGCATGTCTCTAATATAAGAAGCAAATATTGACAGAATTGAATAAATATGAAGTGACACAAGAGCAGGATGTCAATTCCTCAGGTACAATAAAGCAAAATAAAGCCTGACAGAATTGTAACAGGAAACAGAGGACTATGAAAAACATAAACCAACTAGACCTACATACACAATCTTAACAACTTGTTATATATTGAACAAACCAACTGCTGAAGCACAATAGATCTTAAAATATTAAGTTCTTTTCTAACCATAATAAATAAAAGTAGATTTCAAAACATAATAAAGTACTGTAATTGAAATAGTTTAATGCTGACATGAAGTTAAACAGAATACAGAGTACAGTAACAAATCCTCACATGTATGGACAAGTCTACATATATTCATACACTGATGTGCACTGCAACATTATTTACAACAGCCAATAGGTAGAAGCAACTTAAATGTTCCTTTCCATGAATGGATGAAGGCAATTTACAATACTATTCAACCATTAAAAAGGTAACAAATTTTCTAACATCCAGAATAATGATTAATCTTGAGGATGTTATTCTAAGTGAAATAAGCCACTCACAAACAGACAGGTACTATGTGACTCTACCTCCACATCTAAAGCAGTGAAACATGTAGAACAGAAAGCAGAATGGTGTTTGCAACCGGGAGAGCAAAGAGAGAAAAGGGCATTTACTTTTCATGGGTATTGAATTTTAGTTGTGCAAGATGACAGCTTTATACTGATATGTTATGTAACTACCTGAATGTACTGAATAATTCCGAATAGTACACTTAAAAATACTTGAGAGTATATTTTATTTTATGGGGTTTTGACCACAAGTACAAAAATGTTGAAAAGCTACCTCTAAATCTTAGGTATTCTTCTTAGACAAGGAAATTAATTCATTAATAATTTCCATGAATATTCAAGTACAATGAAACTACTCAACACAAATCAACACAGAAAATATGTCATGAACAAAAACAGTAGTAATAGTTTTGCATGCAAATAAAAACATATACAGTTTTACTGGCAATAGATACATGGCTTATACATATTTGAATTTCACCTTCCACTGCCAAAAGTGCACAATATTGAAAACTGCTATCCATTCAATATATACATAGGGCCAGGAATACAGCTCAGTGGCACAAGCATCTGCCTCGTAAGCACAAGGTCCTGAGTTTGATTCCCGGTACCAAAAAATAAAAATAAAAATTATATATATATATACATAAAAAAACAATAACTGATGTGAAGGAACCTACCTTTAAAAATGAGACAGAAAAACAAATTGCAAAACAAGAAGAAAAAAACTTTAACCCATAAGATCCTGAATAAATATATGTGTACTATTTTTAAAGTCTTTCTAATAACTATACTTTTCAGTTGTGACTATATAATACCCATTGAGTAAAGACATTCTGTATCATTAACATTCAGTATACAGCAGAATGCACCCCCAGAGCCTCATGTGGTCATAGGTGGGACTTTTTCAGAGGAGGCTGAATGTAGAATGTGTGACACTGATTCATGGTGCAATGCTAGGATCAAGGGCAGAAAAATTTCACAGAAAGTCCATTATAACCATTCATAAAGAGCTCTGATGAAACAATTTTAATGAATGAGTATTTTAGACAATATCAGGGAAACTTCTTTGTCTTCGCACAGAGGTCTTTTGAAATGTGCACAGCAATGAAAAAGTAGCCAGCATGCAGACTCTCAAAGGTAAATGGAAGGGATTTACCTATCACTGTAAATGTGTGGGGAGGAGGAGCCTTGGAGGTTTTTAAAGAATGATAAACATAGGGCAAGAAATGCCCTCCCTTCTGGGATAGAAAGAGAACTAAACCTAGGCTTCTAAAAAATCATTTCCATTGGAACAGATTTTCTCAAACCAAGCACCCATCTCTAGTTTTCTGAGATAGGGCTAGCCTTCAAACTCACAAGCTTCCTGCCTCAGACTCCTGAATGCTGGGATTATAGACATTCACAACCACGCCCAGTTCAACTGACATTTTAAAGTCTGGCTTCCTCTTTAACATTTGGACACCTTACCTGTGTTTTCTGTTCCTACCTACCTGGGGAAATGGCTACTATTTCTTCTCTTTCCATATTCCAAAGCTCCTTCCTTTGCTCCAGAAAGGTGACCAGATATGGCTTAGATATAGCAAGACCTATTTGTTGAAAGATAGAACACAGTGCTTGCTTGAGACACTTCTAACCCATACTTTGCTTAGTACTAGAAAAGTATCAAAAGATTTTGGAAAAGTACTTTTCCAAATTTTGTCTCCTGACAGACCCATCAATTTGCACGCTATGAGCTCACTTCCAACTAGTATCAAATCAAAGATAAAGGGGAAAAATGGGGACTATACGATGTATGCCATATAGCACTGGATTTCTGTAATTACCACTAGTCTTAAGTGAAGGTTGTACATTATCACAAGAAAGGAGAAGGTTAAAACAAGAATAGAAACATTTTCAAGTATACATCTCCAATTTTTTTCCTTGAAAGTAAGAATCTGAAAATGATTCATGCAAAGCAAAAACACCTAAGAGATGCTCTGTAAAGTAAACTAATGTTGTTAGTGCATCAAGAATTCTCTGCACATTATCCTCACCCAGGGAGACCAGGTTTCTGTAGTTCTCTAACATCACGTCCCTATATAAATTCCACTGGGCAGGGTCCAGGCATTCCCACTCCTCTGGAGAGAAATCAATGGCCACATCTCTGAATGTCAATAGTTCCTGAAAAATAAATAAATACATATATAAACAAACAAAGAGCACACTGACCATATGGACATTGACAGAGCTCTTAATGTGACCCAAGATGAATGAGAGAGCTTAGAGAGTTATAGTTCTGACACAGTTAACACGGTGATGTTCTCTAATTTATAATCTAAGGAAAGCAAGTGATATGAGATCCACAAAAATCAATGTAAACACTGTAAGGAAAGCTGGGGTACAGAAAGGGAAGGATAAGGGCCTTAGTGAGGTTTACGGCAAATCCTGACTGGAAAGTGTTAAACCCCTGCTAGAGGGAACAATTAAGACAAGCAGGGAAAACTAATATTACCTGGGCACCAGAGTCGCAATTCAATCCTCTCCACCTCCAGTTAAGTTAGGAGGCAAGCTGGAGAAAGCACCGCATTATACACAACCCAGTATGTAAAATATATACTCACACCAGGACACTCACATACCTACATATATATTATTCTCTCACCACGTTAATATACTAAAATGTCCACATATCCCTTTATTAATTGCTAACTTGGCCTTGAATGTGAGGTTCTGCTATAAATATCAGGTATCACCACGTCAAAACAAAGAAGACCAAAAGGAGCTTACCCAACAAGTTGCACATAGACAACGGAAAGGGACACCAGGAACAACTCTCTAGGAGTAGAGTCCCTTTCTTGCCATATAATAAAAGCGGCTAAGAACAAAGACCCTCAAGCTCCCTCACTCTGACGAGGCAGCTGTCTATCTCCTCACTTCTCTCCTCTTTCCAATAAGGTAGCTTTTTCTCTCTTCTAAACTTGTATCTCTAATTTTTTATTTGTATAAAATTTAAGAACTCCAGGGAAGATATGATTCATCCTCACTGAAGATGTGATAGTACTACACTTTCATGTAATATGAAGTGTAAAATTAAGGTATCAACACAGAAATACAAACTTTAAGTGCCATATTTTTGGGGGGGTGAGGTACTGGGAATCAAACTCAGGACCTTGCGCTTGCTAGGCAGGCGCTATGTCACTGAACTATATCCCCGGCCCTATATTTATATTTTATACAATAAATTATATAATTTTAATCAGATGCTAAAGCTATGGTGAGTTCCAAGGGTACTAAAATTTTAATGGGTACAACCAAGAATTTGAGATCTTATCAAAATTCAGACTCCAAGTAAGTACTTCTGGATTGGGGCCTGGATTTCTCAATTAAATACAAACTCACCAGTGATAGTAGTACCGAGTCCAACCGACACTCTTAAAGAGTCATTACGCAGCTGGGCCTGGTGGCACATGCCTATAATCCCAGCACTCAATAAGCTGAGAAAGGAGGACTGCCACAAGTCTGAGTCCAGCCTGTACTACATAGTGAGTTCAAGGCCAGCCTGAATTGCATAGCTAGACCCTATCTCAAAGAACAAAAACCAACAAGAAAATCATCAGGCAATTATAGCAACAACAATAATTTCTGATCATTTAAAGTAAACTACAAGTCGCTCTAACAGTCTTTTATATCTGTGTTGCTGAGATAAAATACCTGACACCCAAAGTTAAAGGAGGAAAGGTTTATTTAATTCACAGTTCGTAGAGGTTTCAGTCTATAATTGGCTGGCTCCAAGGCAGAGTGGCAGACTGGCATCACAGAGGAGAAACAACTTATGGTGGGCAGAAAGTAGCAAAGCGAGCAAGGCATTACCACAGCTCTTTCTGTCCCTTGTATCTTATCCAGGTTACCCAGCCTTAGGGTGAGTAGCACTCACCTTAATCCTAGTGCCCTTGATCCTAGCATTGCACCATGAATCAGTGTCACACATTCTACATTCAGCCTCTGAGACTCCGTGGGTATATCGAGACACAAGCTTTAACAAAATCTTAATGCATCAATCCCAAAATAATCTATGAGAGCAGTATTTACCTTCTTTCATAATAATATTTTATAAAACGTTAAGTAATAAAGCCTAATTTTACCCCCACTTTATCCGACCTAGAATTCATATAAAAATGAATATAAGGACCCAAATAGAGTGAACATTAAAAGGATATTTCTCATAAATGATAAAAGTAATGGAAACATATTAAGAAGGTAGTAGAGAAACCGACATTGCATTTCAGAGGAACCCAGCACTCACCCACTTTTCTATGAGACAGAAGCAAAACACCTGGAGAGCAGCTGCTTTATCCAAATGGGTGCCTGTGAAAATGCTGGATTCAAACCTGGGGAAACCCAGAGAGAGCTTAAATAATAGAGCAAAGCAGACAGAACGCCTCAGTACCTACTTTGATGTAGGAGGGCAGGGTAGAGATGAAGGGAGAATCCAAGTGAGCACACTACTACAGATTCAGTAGTAAGCAAAAAGGCAGTCTGAGCAGACAGTAGAACCAGGTCTACAGAGCAAACACACTCTGGAGAAGCTTTCTGAACATGCTGTGGATGCTCATGCACTATACTGTGGACCCATTTTGAGATTTTCTGAGCTCATTGTTTTGGGAGTCAAAGGGTACTGCATTTTCCTGTCTTCAGGAGCTTTGCAGCAATGTTAATGCACACTTACTGCAAGCAAGTCTGTGACCTCTGGGGGAATGGATGTTACTTCTTTAAAAACAATAGTTCAGGAAGCCAGCTGCAGGATTTCAGGGGAACACAATTTGGAGCTAGGTCTCTGAAGACCAGAGCCCCCAGCTAAACTTCTTTAAGCACAATCAGTACAATTCTACAGAATTTTCACATCCTCCAAGTGAGCAGCACAAAAGGCTCCAGGGACTCCGACCTGCAGCAACCATCACCAGCTCTTCCCTGAGGGTGGCACAAAAAAAATCTGCAGGAGAAACTCTGACTTCCTCCCTACCTCGTACTGGCACATAGAGCAACTGAGATACTTCACCTGGCTCTCTGGTCATGGACCACTCCCAATGGTTGCTGGGTAAGTAACAGAAGCAAAAGAACTGAGTGTGGTGGCACATGCCTGTAATCCCAGCACTCCAGAGGCTGAGGCAGGAGGATCACTGCAAGTTGGAGACCAGCCTAGGCTACAAAGTGAGCTCAAGGACAGCATGAACTGTGTAAGGAGACTCTGTCTTAAAAAGACAAAAAAAAAAAAAAAAAAGAAAGGGATGAACAACCTATAGCCTTTTGCAGCACACCACCTAAAAAGAAACAGAAGCTCTGATCCATGTGGGTTGTGAACATCCACTCTTGCCTAGAGGTCAACAATTTTGGAAGAGAGGAAATTTTTATTTTTCAGGAAGACTTTTTTTTATTAGTACATATTTGTTTTACATAATGTTTACATTCCTTGGAGGAAAATTGGTTCATGTGCATAACACATCATTTCTTTTTTCATCCCCTTTCTCTCCCCTCCTTCTCACCTCCCTCCATCTCTTTATCTCCTTCCCCTTGGAGAACACTCTATCTCTCTACTTGCTATTATCTATCTTTTATTTTGTTCTTTACTTATACTTTGGGTTTCTTATAAGAGAAACCATGGGATATTTAAGCCTGTGAGTCTAGTATTTCACTTAATATTATGGTCTCAAGTGCATCCATTTTCCTACAAATGACTCACTTTTCTTTATGGCAGAATATTATTCCATTTTGTATAAACAACATTTTCTCTTTATCCATTCTTCTACTGATGGACATATATGCCATTTCCAAGATGTAGCTATTTAGAGTTGTGTGGCTATACACGAGTGGTATCAGGGTATCATTATAATAAGACATGTTTAACGCTTTGGGGAAGATACCTACAAGGGGAATACCTGGATCAAATGGAATTTCTTTTTTTTTTTTTTTTCCCCGGTACCGGGAAGCAAGCTCATGACCTTGTGCTTGCCAGGCAGGCGCTGTGCCGCTGAGCTAAATCCCCAGCCCTCAAATGGAATTTCTAATTTCAGTTAGCTTCTTTAATAAATGGTTGTGGGAAAACTGGCTATTCACATGCAGAAGATTGAATCTAGACCTTTATTTCTCACCATGTACTAAACTAAAATAAAAATGGATCAAAGAACTAAATGTTAAAACTGAAACAATGCATTGGAAGACAAAATAAGTAAAACTCTTGAGGGGGGATGTACCTCGGCAGCACAAATGCCTGCCTGGCAAGTGCAAGGTCCTGAATTCGATTTCCAGTACAAAAAAAGAAGTAAAACTCTTCAAATAGGCAAGGATTTTCTGAACAGAACCCCAGTTTTACAAGAAATAGTACCCAAGAATCAACAAATGGGATCGTATCAAATTTAAATACTTTTGCACAGCAAAAAAAAAAAGAACAGCCAGAGGAGTGTCCTGTCACCAGTCCCAAAAGGGGAGGTTCACCTGAGATTCAGGCAGCCCAGAAAAGAGCATGTCTGATACGCTTTTATTCAGCTGCTCAGCAGCATAGCGGCATAGACCAGCTGTGCCTAGCTGCTCCCAGGCACCGCACACACTCTTGCAGCCATCCTCAATTACTACCTGACAATTCTTGTAACAGTCCAGATTTACAGAAGCATACAAAATAGTGGCTACCTGCCAATATCAGACCTTATATGGGTGAGTGGATATATAGTTTATTTTACATTGACAAGGAGAAGCGCACCTGCACCAGAGTCCTGCTGACTCAAGACTTACTGTCCCCCAGGACCTCCCTTCCCTTTCACAGCCTGAACTATCGTACCCCATCTTGGGCTTCATTCTTCCCTACATTGAGTAAAAAGACAATCTACACTGCAGAATCTACAATGAAGAAATAAAAATTTGTCAGCTATACCTCAGAAGACTGATACACAAAGAACTAAAAATAATTAGACCGCCTCCCAGTAAGAGACCCAATGAAAAAGTGGGCAAGTGAAATGAATAGAGACTCCCTAGAAGTACAAATGGCCAATAAATCATGAAGAAATGCTCAACATCACTGGCCATTAAAGAAACGCAAACTAAGATGTAAGATTCCCTCTTACTCCAGAAAGAATGACCATCATCAGGAACTCAAATAATGACAAATGCTGTGGGGGTGGGGCTTTACACTGCTGGTGGGAATATAAACTAGTACAACCACTTTGGAAATTAGTATGGTGGTTCCTCAAAAAGATTTCTGATGTTATTTTGCTTTTAAATATACATTTTTGTTTTTATTTAATATCTAATTTTTCTTTTTGCTTTTTATTTTACTTATTACATTATTCCTACTTTCTCTGTATTCTCTTCTTTTTTTCTCTTTTTGACTTTAAATTGCACACTCCCCCCCATTCTTTAATTTTTTTGAAACTTTTTAGTTTGTCTTGTACTGTTTTTGGTGCTTTGGAGACTGTGGTAGTTTTTCAGAACTTTGTTTCTTTGTTATGTTCTGCTTTTCTCTTAGTTACTTTTCTTATTACTGGGACAAAATACCTAACACCTACAAGTTACAGGAGAAAACGTTCATTTTAGCTCTCAGTTTGTAGAGGTTTCAGTCCATAGTCCGCTCCAAGACAGGGCAACATGGCAGAGGGGCATCAGAGAGGAGAAAGTTTATGGCATGCAGCCAGGAGGCAGCAGCAAGCAGCTCCCTTCCCCTTTTATGTCCTCTAGGCTACAAGCCTTTTTGGGGTGACACCCATTCCAAGGGTATGGGTTCCCTCTTCAGTACATCCATTCAGCCATACCCATAACTATGCTAATCCAATTAGGAGACCAATCCAGATGTCACACACCCAGTATCACACACCTTGATTCAGCCACCTCTAAGCACATGAGGCTGGCGGGGTGGGGCTCTAAATACAAGCCATTAAAGCCTTTATTTCTTCTTTGTCTTCCCCTTTCTACACAGTGTCAAGCCCAACACTGCTAGCATGTTGGGTGGATGATCTGCTATTGCTCAGCTACATTCCTAGCCCAACTGAGAGAAATGGCACCTTGATCCACCTAAGACCTAGCCCCACTTTAACCTTATCAAATCCTTCAACTTAAATAAAGGAAATAAAACCTCCCAGCTAGCTCCAAGCAGGAACAATCAAGTGAAACCAAAAGACTAGATCTTAAACATTGACATCCATAGAAACAGTAAAAATAACACAAAGGTTGTGGAAAAACCACAATTACAACAGACCTACCTCAACACAGGTTGCTCCATACACTAGCAGACTGCATGTCACTGACAGATCCAGTGAAGTAACCGTGGAGGGTACAGGTCATATTTTCTGTCTACATCATCTCACATCTGCTGAAACTACCAGCAGGACTCCACTCATGCAACATCCATAAAGAAAGCAGGTGTCAAAACCCATGAACCACAGGGCAATTACACTATAAAATCCAACTCTTATGGCAACTCAACATTATGCATCTGAACGATATCGCAGGGCACAGTCTCAACCACAAACTCCTAACTGTGAAGGCTCACAGTAAAAAGGGGAGCAATAGCCATCCCAACAGAAGCACAAATCTGAACACAGAAATACAAAAAAAAAGAAAACATGAGACCTACAAAAGTTTGTAACTCTCTGATACCAAACTGGATAAAATACCACAGAATGCAAAAGAATGATTAAAATGACAATGAATTCAAAGAGAATACAGATAAACTGCTAAATGAATTAGGAAGACAACGCAGGCTATAAAAGAGAAATTCAATGATGAGATACAGTCTGAAAAAGAACCAAACAAAAATCTTAGAAATGAAAAACTCACTAAGTCAAATAGAAGACATAGTTGAAAAACTTAGGAGACTACATAAAGTGGAAGAAATATCAGGGTTTCAAGGTCAGGTGGAAAAATAATCACATTCAGACCGTAATACAGAAAAAAAAGAATAAGCATAATATTCAAGATCTATAAGCCAGGTGTGGTGGTGCATGGGTGCATGCCTGTAATCCCAGCACTTTGGAGGCTGGGGCACAAGGATCCTTCTAAGTTTCAGGCCAGCCTGGGCTACAAAGCAAGACCCTGTCTCAAAAAATAAAAACAAGCAAAAATCTATAGGACACCATTAAAAGACCAAATATACATAGAATTAGAATATATAAGGGAGACAAACTAAAAGCACCGAAAACCTATTCATTGACATAATAACAGAATATTTCCTAAACACTGGCAAAATATGAATCTCCAGATACAGGAAGTACTTAGAACTTCAAATAGACATGATCAGAAAAGAACCTCTCCATGACAGGTTACATTAAACTGCCAGAAGTATAGAACACAGAGGAGAAATTGTAAGAGAGAAGCATCAAGTCAATTACAAAAGCAAACTCATCAGAATAGAAGCTGTAAAGGCCAAGAAGGCAGGCAATGCTATATTTCATGTTACAAAAGAAAATAAATGTCAACCTAGTTTATTACCTCCAAAGTCATCCTTTAGAATCAAAGGAGAAATAAAGACATTCCAAGATAAGCATAAGCATAAACTGCTGGAATCACTGCATTAAATTAGCATTGTACAAGTTACTAAAAGAAATCCTACACATAGAACAAGAAGTAAGATAAACACAAAACAGTAGCATCAGAAAGAATAAACCTCACTGGAAGAATACCTAAGTAAATGAAAACTAGGAAAAAAAAAATGTGATTAATTCAGTAAACCACCAAAACTCTTAACATAAACAGAGAAGAAAAATAAACATAGATCATTTAACACACTGTGAACAAAAATAATACCTAGTACAGTTTTCAGTAATGACTCTGGGTGTAAATGATGTTAGTTCTCTATTAAAAGACAGACTTACTGGACGACCCAGCAATTCAATATCTAAAACAAAAATTCACCTCACCAGTAAAGACATATACAGACTAAAAGTGAAAGATTGGAAACTAATATTCTAAGCAAATAGAATCTGAAAGCAAACAGGAACAGCTTTATTGACAAAATCAGGAGAGACAAAGATGGTCACTACATTGTGATAAAGTGAAGTACATCAAGAAGATATATATAGTTTAAAACACTCAAATAGTACTGGACATAAAGAGAGGAAAGGGAGGGCAGGGGATATAGCTTGGCAGCTTAAGTGCTTGCCTGGCAAGCCTGAGGTCATGAATTCGATTCGCAGTACCAAAAAAAAAAAAGAGGAAATGGAGACACAAGCTCCAGCACAATAATAGTGGGTAATTTTAATACTCAACTCACACTGACAAATCATCCAGATATAAAAATGTAAAAGTAAAGATTTTTGTAAAAACCAGCTGGCTTCTGACCCATAGATAAGCAGCATGAGAGTGCCCGGAAAGGAGGTGCTGGGAATGTCCAGACATTATATCCTGTCCTTGGGAGAAAGAACATCTTGTGTTGACACAGAGCGCCTTCCCCTCCTCTGTCCATGAGCGGAAGACCTCCGCATTTCTGCACACACACACACACACACACACACACACACACACACCCCCGTCATAGGGAACCATTAAGTGTAAAGAACAATATGAACTAACCAATGCTATCTGCTTCTATAGTGACGCTTCCAACTCCCCTCCTTTGTGGTTTTTCGGGTTAAAAAGCCAGAGCTAACCTGGCTCGGGGCTCTCTGTTCCTGCGAGTTCAGTGAGCCCCATGCATGCCTGGTAAATAAAAATCCCCTTGCTTTTTGCATGAGAGAGCGTCTCTTGGAGTCTTCCTTCACGCGGCGAGTGTCACGACCCTTACACAGACAAAAAAAAAGTCACAAAGAAACATCAAGGTTAAACCACTGATCAAATGGGCTCAACAGGTACCAAAAAAGTATTCCATCCAACAGCTTCAAACCACATTCTTCCAAAGTACATGGAACAGTTTCTAAAACAGATCTTCTATTAGAACACAAATCAATTCTTAACAACTTTTTAGAAAAACAACTTCTTTTATGAAATGAACCTAGAAATCAACAGCAAGGGTGATTAGAGAAACTACACAAACAAATGGAGACAGAACAATACACTTTTTGGGTTTTGTTCATGTTACGTGTTGGGTTTTGTTTTTTAACTAAAGCCTGGTCCATGCTCGCATGTGCTCTTATCACTGACTTATGTTCCCATACAACATTACACTAGTGAACCAGCAAGGACTCACTGAAGAAAGCAAAGGGGAAACTTAAAACTTCCCAGAACTAAATGAAAATAGAAAAAGCAAAAGCTATTAATGTCTACATGAAAAAGTACTCTCAAATAAATAAGGATGCATCTCAAGCTCTTAGAAAAACAAGGACAAATTATAGCCAAAAATCAAAAATGGAAAAAAAAAATAAGGATCAGAGCAAAAATAAAATACACAAGAATACAAATATTCTATGCAACACAACTGGGCCTTTGCGAAGGAGTCCAACCATTGCCTTGCTGATCAGAGACACCTCTAAACTTCCCCGTCCCAGAACAGCTGCACCTGGGGACTCTTAACACTATCAACCCTGCTATGGATAGGAGCCACCACTCCCCTCACTGAACTCCCTCCTCCCCATGACCTTACAAAAGACCCCATATCCAGTACAAGAGCAGTTGGTCTGGTCTCTAGTTGCAGAGCAGTACCTCTCAATATTGACTGAGAGACAGACCCTCTCTGTCTTATTGAGCTCAGACCTCTTTTTCTTCTTTTTGTTTTCCTAACACTTTGAAAAGACATAGTTAACAAACCCTTGGATAAACGAAACCAAGTGAGAAGATCCAAATAAATAAATAAAATAAATAATGATGTAAGGGATAATACAGATACTACTGGAATTCATAGAATCATTAGAGGATATTTTGGAAAACTATACTGTATACCAATACATTGGAAATCTAGAAAAAAACAAATTTATAGATACATACACCCTACCAAAATTGAATGAAAAGATTAAAAAAACCTAAATTATTCTATAAAAGACAATGAAAGTGTATCAGTAATAGAAAGTTTCCAAAAAGAAAAGCCCTAAATGAGATGGTTTCACTAATTACTTTCACTGGACTCAAAAAAGAACTGAATAAAACCAATGTTCCTCAAACTACTACATAAAGTAAAAAAAAAAAAAAGGAGTCCTTCAAAACTCTTTCTAACCCTGCATTGCTCTCATACCAAAATCTGTTAAGAGAAAAGAGAAAACTATACACCAATATCCTTGATGAACATAGTGGCAAAATCTTAAAAAAAAAATTATCTGCAAGTCAAATCTAAGAACACATTAAAAAGATCATATACCCAGGGCTGGGGATTTAGCTCAGCGGCAAAGCGCCTGCCTGGCAAGCGCAAGGTCGTGGGTTCGGTTGCCGGTACCGGAGAAAAACCAAAAAAAAAAAAAAAAAAGAAAAAGAAAAAAACATCATATACCATAATGTCTTAAGTTATTTTCTTGTTGCTGAGACAAAATACCTGCCACCTAAAGTTAAGGGAGGAAAGATTTATTTAGCTCACATTTTGTAGAGTTTTCAGCCCATAGTTGCCTGGCTCTGAGACAGCGACACATGCACAGGGTCACCAAAAAGAACAGTTCATGGCACCTACAAGACAGTAAAAGCAACAAGGGGAGAGACAACTCTTTCTATCCCTATACTGTGTGTAGGCCACCTGCCCTAGGGCAAGTGTAGCACTCACACCCTTAATCCTAGCCAGAACTATGTCAAAACTATCAGTGGATTGATTTACTAATAATCACATACCCTTAATCCCAGCATCACACACTCTAGATTCATCTACTTCTGATAAAGTCCTATGACCACATGAGGCTTGGGGTGACATCTAGACACAAACCACAACACATAAGCAATTTGGTTTCATTCTAGGAATACAAAAATAGTTCAACATATGTAAATCAACAGATGCAATACAGCATATAAATATCATCAAAGACCCTGACACTGTAATGTACTCCAGTAACCCCAGCTATTCAGGAAGTTAATTCAAGGGAAATGTAAATGCAAGACCAGCCTGTGCAAATTAGCAAGACTCTATCTCAAAATAAACAAAGAGGCTGGGTATGGTGGCGAACCATGCCTGTTATCCCAGCACTTGGGAGGCTGGGGCAGGAGGATCATTGCGAAATCAAGGCTAGCTTAAACTACTAAGCAAGACACTGACTCAAAAAAAAAAAAAAGGCAACCAGTGACATTCATCATAGAATTAAAGACCTCAAATAGCCAAAGCAATTCTGAACAACAAGAACAAAAAAGCAAGAATGGAGGTGTCACAATACCTTATTTCAAAATATACTACACAGCCACAGTAACAAAAACAGCATGTTACTGGCATAAAAACAGACATATAAATCAATGGAATACAAAGGGTAATCAAAATATAACATGAATGGTTAAATTTTTTAAAATTATTACACTACAGCTGGTGGCACACGCCTGTAATCTCTGCACTCAGGAGACTGAGGCAGGAGGATCGTTGCAAGTTTGACACCAGCCTGGGCTACAAAGTGAGCTCAAGGCCAGCCTGCACTGCATAGTAAGACCCTTTCTCAAAAAAAGGCAAAAAAAAAAAAAAGAAAAGAAAAGAAAAGAAAAAGCCTCTTCTTTTTTTTTAAAAAAAAGCAAACCTCTTTAACAAACAATCCTGGGAAAGCTGGATATCCACATGTAGATCAAAATTATGGCTCACCATATGGCTTACCTTACACAAACGTCAACTCCAAATGGATCAAAGACCCTAATGTAAGACTCAAAATTTTGAAACTACCAGAAGTAAAGATAGGAGAAACTCTTCAAGAAAATAAACAAATTATACATTTGTAGAAAATTTGTGTACACATTTCTGGGAAATTACGTGTACAGAAGAATATGAGGCACTACATATTTCTGTGGAAAACCCGGGTAACCCAAAAGAAAATGAGGCTATCCAAGAGACCAATTTCAACATACATTTCACCAATAGACATTCAAATGACAAACAAATATATAAATATATAAAATCAATACTAATTACAATTAAAGTTAAAACCAGCAAATATTGTTACACACACACCAGAAAGGTTAAAAACAATCTAACATAAAAAAAAAACCACCAGACTAAGAATCACACAGATGTCAAGTGATTGTCAAACTGCTACCCACAGAGTCTAAGTTGGTAGAGTCACTTCAGAAAATGTTTCAGTAGGACATATTCACTTAAATGCCATGAGCCATCAATTCTGCTCCTATGCAGAAAGAATGCACCAAAACAATCTAAAAGAATAGTCTGACAGTAGTAGTAGTAGCTGAAACAGAAAAACTGTAGTTGCCACCAGGAAGAATGGAGGGGATACTGACATGATAAAAAGCATGAATTATTCTGGGCCATCACTGACATTTCCTTTCTTCACGTAGGCAGTACTTAGTTATACATTGTTCCCTTTGTGATAATTCACTCACCTATAAAATTTTGATGCTTATCCTGATGTTGTTTTTCTCAATAAAATAAAATTAATAAAAAAAAATGGTAGAAAAGATGAGAAAATTGAGATGTGGTATGTGTGCACCAATATCCCACAATGGATGAATCATGAAGCACTGCAAATATGTACTAATAAATTTCTTTTAAAAAGTAGAAAAGAGAAGATAAAAGGGCACTGGGAAACACTTCAGGATAATCAACTATGTTAATTATGTTCAATGTGGTGCTGCTTTCAAGGATGTATACACAAGATAAAAAACATACTTGAAATACAATATATGCCTCAATAAATATATATCTCAATAAAGCTCTTAAAAAATGTAGGAACCACCTAAAACTGTGGTTAAAAAGGAAATACACACTCTTAAAACAGGTAAAATAAGGAGACTAAGAATTCGTTAACTAATCATCAGTTTCAATAGTTTAGAAAAGGAAAATGCAATAAAAAGGAAAGTAGCAGAAAAAACTTCGAGGTGAAAGAGGAACATTTAAAGTTCTTAAAATGAACATAGCACAGAATATAAACAACCCCATCACCACCCTGTACTGGGGATTGAATCTAGGGCCTCACATTAAGCTACATTCCTGACTTTTTTTATTGTAAGCCTTGCTAGTTGCCCAGGCTGGGCTCAAACGCACAGTCCTCCTGCCTCAGCCTCCTCAGCAGCTGAGATTATAGATGTGTCCCACCACATCTTGACAAAGGATAGTTCTTTTAACAGACTAAGAAAACGAAAAATCTCTGGTAATTCTGATAAGGAAAATTCATACATCAACTATATACTTTAAAATCGTAACATACATATGTATATATTCAATCACATCTCACCAAAAAGGATAACTTCAGAGAAATACACCATTGGGTGATACCATAATTGTGCAAACATCAGTCTACATGCACAAACCTAAATGGCACAGTCCACTCTACCACTGTATAGCCACCATTGTATATGAAGTCCATCGATGACCAAAATGTCATTATACAGTGATGCTAGCTGTATGCTATAAAATGATAGTAATTTTCACAATGAGATGAATAAATAGATAGGCAAGAATAAACAATATCAAGACATGAAACAACTGAACTCTCATGATGTTATAAATTGTTATCTACCTGGGGAAACTGGTTGTTGTCATGACATGATACATACACTTACAGAACCTCTGCACCTGTATACCATAGTAACACATGAGAATATAGCAGCAATGATCCAAAGTACTGAAATCCAGGGATTAGGAGTAACAGGAGGCACACTCAAGAAAAAGCAAATAATGTGTAAGGCACTTTCTATGTGCCACCACATTCTAGCTCTTTTATCCAGCTCAACCAATAGTACAAAATGCCAAATAACTTCTATATAGATGCCATATATGTGGGGTATTGTACATTTATACATTTTACAAAAGAATTATGTAAACTTGAGGATCATTACGAGGTCGAGACCAGCCTGGGCTACAGTGACCTCACCACTGGCCTGAACTGCACAGCGAGACCCTGTCTCAAAAAGACAAAAAAAAAAAAAAACCAAAAAAAAAACCAGAAGCCAAAAAAAAACATTCAAAAAACAAAGAATTTACAGAGAATAAAAGATCAGACTATACACACCATCTGTGTAGATAAAACTCATCATTAGAAAGATAACCATCTGTCCCTCCCAAAATTAATCTACATTGTCCTATCAAAATTTCAACATGTTTTAAGGAAATGGAGCAAGACAAAAAATTCTAAAATACATGATAGGCTAAATATATACAAAGTTAGCCAAGAAACATCTGAATTAGAAGGCTGGGGATATAGTTCATTTGGCACAGCGTCTGCCTGGCAAATCCAAGGTCCAAGTTTGATTCCTGATATCAAAAAAAAAAAAAATTTGAATTACAAGAGCAACAGGAGTAGCTATCATTGCCTGCCATAAATAGGTGCATATAATATTTCAGCAATAAAGATCGAGAGATCACAATACAAACACCATTTGTAGATGAACCCATACTAACCCTAACCCTAACCCATTCGACATAAGAAGTATTTGCATTGTTAAAAGCAACAAAAAGGCCACTATATATCCAATCATATCAACAATGGCACTAAATGTGAATGAATTAAACACAATCAAAAAACAGATGTTGGGTGTGAGGGGCATAGTTCAGTGGTAGAATGTGTTCACAAAGTGTAAGGCCCTGGGTTCAAACCCCAGTACCCACCCCAGCCCCCAAAAAGCAGCTATTAAAAAGGGATAATGTTGGAAATGTAGTGTAATAGGAGGACCTGACCTTCCCTCCACCTATGGTCACATGGAATAAACATCTACTTATGTGTCAAGTCCCTCTGAGAGTGTCATAGAAGAAGCAGGAGGCAAAGGAAAAAAACAAAACAAAACAAAACAAAACAAAACAAAAAAAACACCAGACAACTGAAATAAAAAAACAACCACATTACATGAGTAGGGAAAGCTAAGCCATGTGTAGGCATGAATCCTGCCTGAGACAATATACCATATAACCGAGAAAGAATCTCCAGTACTCAGAATCACCCTGAAGACAGGAGTGGGACATATACACTTAACTCTATAAAGCTCCCTGTGGTCTGGATCTCAGCTCACCTAATGCAGAGGGAACATGACCACAAGCCATACAGAAGTCTCAAGACCACAGCAAGTGGTTGTTTTCTATGTTCATGCAAGTACTTCCACATGCTTCACACTCTGGGTCAGGGCAGAGAAGGGGTTCAAACTCAACAGATCAGTTTCTCTGCAGAAGGGATTATTGGCTGCTGACAGCTGTGTTTCTATCTAGCCCTCATCAGGAGGTTCAGGGTGTCAACAAACTACAAATTTTCCCTTGAGTGGGAGATCAGCACTTTCCAATTCCGCTCCTCCAGCTCGATCCGAGGACAACTTCCCGCCTATCAGTTCCTCCTGGAAAGAGGCTCTCCATGCACTGAGTGCTGCAACTTTAACCTCTTCCATTTGAGGGATTGTATCCTAAACTTCCACACTCTGGAAGCACAGTGAACTGGACATGTGCAAACCTCCCTACATCACATGTAAATGGCTTGCAATGAGTGTGCAAACTCTTTCATGAGCTGCAACCCCCAGCAGTAGTGGAGAAAGGGAGGTTAAAAAGCAGAGATTCCCATTTATTTCTGGAACAGGATAACAACATACTCTTCCAGTGGCTCCTCAACAATCTAGATTCTAATTAATTTGTTTGATGGATACAATGCAGCAAATAGCAGACGTCCCTCAGCCTGAGCACAACTGTTACAATGACCATTATTAAAAAACTGAAAAAACACCAGGTATTCCAAAGGACATGGGTACGGAAAAAAGAACCTAGCATACTGTTGATGTGAATTTAAAGTTACTACAGTAACTACAGTACTACAGTACTACAGTAGTACTACAGTACTACAGTTACTACAGTAACTACAGTAAAGTTACTACAGTAGCCTTTTTTGGCCATCGTGTAAAGACTGTTCGAAGAAATAAAACTAGAACTACCATAGGATCCAGCAATCCTAAATAAGATGCATCCAAAGGAATTGAAATCTGAATGTTTAAGAGATGGCTGCACTCTCAGTTCACTGTAGCACTATTTACAGCAGTGAAGACATGGAAACTGCTGAAAAGCCTTTTACGGGAGGGTAGTCCAGATTCCTTCCGGCCTCAGGGCATCCAGCAGTTCTCCAAAGAGGCTCCACCCACATCTCAGGCTGTTTAGCAGCACAGGATTGGGACTGATAGAACTAGACGCTCCAAGAGACCAGGGACCTGTCAAGCGCAAGGTCGTGAGTTCGGTTCCCGGTACCGGAGAAAAACAAACAAACAAACAAAAAAACAAAAAAAAAGAGACCAGGGACACAGCACTCGTGGGCAATTCTGAAATCCAGATCCAGAGAAAGGTGGAAGGGTAGGCTGTGGACATGTTACCCGTAAAGTCGCCAAGGGGGAAGCTTAAGCCAAAGACATTCTTTTGGACAAAAGGAGAAACGTAGCCACAATTTTTTTTACAAGGGGTAAAGCGATCCCCTTCTACTTTCCGCTCGCACGAACTGCTCACAAACAGAAAACAAATGTTTTTAAAAGCTCCACCCACTACTTGGAGAAAAAAATAACAAAATACTGTGTTTTGAAACATAGCAGGGGGAACGAGTAATTGCAGGAGGAACAACTAATGCTGTGGAAAGGAGAACTTGGCCTTTAAGAATTTGGTCAGGGAGCTGGAATTTCTCGAGTTTCTGATAAGACCTAGGAAGAGCTCCGGGAACAGAGTTCTCGGCTTCAGACCCTGCTTCCCATACATTTAGAAAGCTCCGGGGAAAACGCGCAACCTTTGGGGACGAAGGAGGAACTGGGAACCCTAAAGACCACGGCCCTTGTAACGCAGAAACCCCACCCCAGACTCGGAATTCCCCCGACGATTTTCGTGGTCCGCACCACGCAACCTGGGGAGTGGAGGGGGACAAAGGGGCACCCGGCGGGGGCAGAGTCACCGCGCAGGGCGGGCTCAGGGGCCTGGGTGTCGCCCGCAGCCGAGGACACCGAGGCCCAGCTGTCCAGAGAGGTCACCGCGCAAAGAGAGGGGGACAGGGCCGCAGATGTCGCCCGCAGCCGAGGACACCGAGGCCCAGCTGTCCAGAGAGGTCACCGCGCAAAGAGAGGGGGACAGGGCCGCAGATGTCGCCCGCAGCCGAGCACACCAAGGCCGAGTGATCCAGAGCAGACCCGGACCTGCAGACTACGGAGCGCACCTCGGGGAGGCCCGGTCCTGCAGAGCCGGTTCCCGTGGTTCCAAGCAGCCGCCCTCCCAGTCCCTGGACTCCGGCCGCACGCTCACCATGTCCGGGGTCGCCGGCGTCCTCCCAGGGGCTCGCCCACCCCTGCAAGTAACAGGACTGTACAGGCTGCTGCGGGGACCTGGACGCGCAGGACCCCGCGTACAGCAGAAGCAGCCGGTACACGGATCCCAAGATTGGCGGGCTGCACACAAAGGCCCGCGAGACTGTGAAAGGCCGCCCCATCCGCTCTGGCTGTTTGCCTGATTGGGCCGGCCTCGCGTAGCTGCCTCTGACTGGACAGCCTCCAGGCCCCACCCCTCACGCCCTGAGCACCAGCGGGTTACGCCAACCCGGGGCCAGCTGAAGCCGGGATGCAGGTTTGGGGCTGCTGCTTTTTTTTTTTTTTCTGGTGCTGAACCTTGAACCCAGGGCTTTTGGCTGCCCCAGTTTTAAGGCAGACCCTCCTGCAAGTGCGGGAACTTAGTTCACCAAGGGGATCTTTGCATTTAACGTTATATATATCAATTTATGGACTATGTATGTGTGCATTGTTGACTATATTATTATATTATTGACTACTGACTATATTAAGAATATAATGACAATTACGTTAAAATTCAATTAACTTCTCTGGTCTGTGATCTGTTGAGACAGCCTGAACTTTGAAATGACAGGCAATCCCGTAAGTCAGTGATGTCCAATAAAAAGAAAATGTGAGGGGCTGGGGATTTAGCTCAGCGGCACAGCGCCTGCCTGGCAAGGGCAAGGTCGTGAGTTTGATTCCCGGTCCCGGAAAAAAAAAAAAAAAGTGAAACACAAGTGTAATTTTAAATTCACATTTAAAATATTAAAAGGTGAAATTTTTGTAATAACAGTGCAATACACCCAAAATATTATATGTGGTCAATATAAAATTATTAATAAAGTATAGATAGAAAGTCCATTAAAATGTGCACACACTTCAGCAGTTTTCTATACTGAGAAATGTCTAAAAGATAATGGCCACCACTTAGAGCACCTCTTGTAACTGTAGAGGCCAAAGGTAACTTGTATTAATCTCATGATGTCTCAATAAATTTAGTATTTAAATATTTATACAAGTTTTCCTTTTCCTGAATTTGTATACTTTTTTTTTTGCAAACTCTTAACTATTTCAAGCCTCTAGCACATCTCACACATTCCATCTTGGAAAGCCATGTCTCCCCTGATCTCTGTGAAGTGAAGCACCTGAGCCCTTTCCTTTTATGCCAGAGGAGAGGATTACCCATTTCCTACCAATATATCTATCTCCTCAGGTCTACAGATGGGCAGAGATAGTGCCTTGAGAGATAGCAAGAAAAAGACCACTACCTCCCATCTGCTGCTGGATATAAGACCATCCCCCTTCCAGAGATCAAACAGCTAACAAAGGAAGGTGAGACCAGGAGGGGGAAACCTTTCTTTTCAGATCTGTCCAAAACCTCAACATCCAGAGTTTACAAACTTCCTATTTTGTAATTTGGCCTTGAACCAAACTATCATACTGTGGATGTCTTATTTCCTTGTCTCTACATATATTTCTGTATATATGTACAGCACCATCTAACAAGACACCCAAATTCAAATTAAGGGAAAAGGAAATATGTTACCTATATGCCACCTAGTATTTGACAGATAATCTGCATGTCCTTGAATCCTGACAACCTGGGCATACTAGTTCTCTATTACTGGATAGTAAGGTATCCCAAAATTTATTGTCTCCTGAATGGGCTGATCAACCATTTAAGCTGGGCTTAGCTGGACTGCTGGTGTGTTTGGCTAACTGATGGCTGACAAGGTGGCTCAGTTTCAGAGGGTGAGCTGGCTGTAAACAGGGGCACCTTGTTTCACCTCCCCTTGTCTTTTTTTTTTTTTTTTTTTTTTTTGTTTGTTTTGTTTTGTTTTTCTCCGGTACTGGGAACCGAACTCACAACCTTGTGCTTGCCAGGCAGGCGCTTTGCCGCTGAGCTAAATCCCCAGCCCTCACCTCCCCTTGATGTTTCACACTTTGGTAGGATAAAGTGGGCTTGTACTCATGGACACAACAGAGTTCTCAAACCACAAGTATACATATTTGAGATCTTTCCAGCTTAGGTACCAAACTAATACATTTCATAGAATTTTACATGGGCTATAGCAAATAAGACCAGCCCAGAACCATGGTCTAGGGAAGAGATTCTGCATCTCTGTGGGAACAGCAATAAGACATATTGCCAAGGTCATGGATACAGGAAAGGGAGAAGAAATGCTGACACGCTTTCATTCAGTAGCATTCTGCTTTTCCTTATAGATGAAGCTTACACAACTGTTCCAAGTCAAAGAACTTGTGTAAAGCCTTACAACTTAAGCAGCTGCGCTAGGACTCAGGATCAACTCTGCCTGACTCCAAACCCCAAACACTCATAACTCAAATTCCTAAAAGCAATTTTTTTTGCTCTTAGGTCTTAGACAGTGACTTTTATTCAAGAAGCAGGATTTGTGTTCATCTAGTACTCTTCACCATTGGGAATGATCTCCTGTAAAATAATTCTTCTGAAACACACTGGAATAATCTGAGGAAATGGCTGATAACTGAATTTAAGAAACTGAGGACCAAAAATATATTTTTCATTTCCACGTAATAGGAGAAATTTGAAAATATGTGTAATGGACTCCACAAGCAGGTAAATTCTTTTCATCCTTTTTGGCATTTGCCCACTATTTATCATTTCCAACACAAACAAACAAACACACAAGAAAACAAATTACTGTGCCTGAAACATCTTCCTCTGAAAGTAAGTGACATAAATAGATGTGGAGTATCTGCTGAAAACATTTTCTCCTGCTGAAATTTTCTCAGATGGGTACATCTTGAGGTTGTCCTTAGATGATTTTAGCCAATCAAAGTTGTTTTCTAAGACCCAAAACTGAGACACTACAATGGGGCAAATCTCCACAGCACATATGGACATTATGCATGGATAATGAGTCACAAAGCCTAAACCAATGTTTCCGATCCCTGGATCCACATTAAAATCTCCTGGAAGGGCTTTTAAGGTCTTCCAATCCTAAGTTTCAACTAATCTATAAAATCAGAAGCTTTGTCCTGGGACCAAGGGAACAGAATTATTTAAACATCTCCAGGTTAATGCGGAGTGAGGCCAAACCCAGACAACACTGCTTTAAATGAGCATCTTTTTCTTGACTACTTCCAAGTGGTTTCTTAAATGAATGTAAAAAACAAAACAAAACAAAACAAAAACTGCTGCTGAGCGATGGCGTTCTAGTCTTACCACTATTCTTTGCTGGAAGAAACCTCTACTACTCATTTTGTTCCTGACTGAACCCAATTCCATGACAGTCCTACCATTTCTGCAGGGTTCTATGGTAGGTGTCCTAATCTTAGTGAGTGTCATTGTAGGGGAACACTTTCCTAGAAAAAATTGCATCATAAAAATCAAAACCAGTAGATTCAATATGTCTGAATAGAGGAGGATCCATGTTGGAGTAACTCAGAGAAAATCATCTAAAAACACAGGTAATTGGAAGAAAGGGTAGGACATACATCCAGATGCCAAAATCAATCTGAAATAAGAGACTTGTAAAGCAAACAAAACATAGGCATATGAATTTATAAAATGGCAAAGCAGCCCTGCATAGGGCTGAACATTGGAAAGCTGCCTGCATACAGAGTAGGAACCGCCACTCTTGGATGTCCCCAAATAACTGATAGACTGCAATACCGTGGCAAACTCAAGCAACACAGGATAAATTTGGGATATAAGGCCCCTTGCTTCTTTTGCCTTTTCTCCAAACAGAGAACATTGCTACCTGATGTCAAATTTTGCCAGCATACACAGAAGAGAGCAACCAGGAATCTGTTCTTCACATCACACCCCATGGGCTGCCAGGTTTTTGTCTTTTTTTTTCTTGTGCGCAATAGTGGCTAACTGAAACTTCTATTGACAAGAAGGTTAGGGATTGTGGTGGCGGGGTGAAGGTAGTAAGTGGAACAGTACCACCCCTCCTGCCCTGCTCCCAGTGGCCCCTGACTTAAGCATCCTTAAACTGCAGTATGACAAGTAGGAAGTCAGCCCTCCCCCAACCCTACTCCCAACAGCACAAAACAGGAAAGAGCAGAGGCAGTGCACTGGCTGACAGCACTTCCCGCACCTCTCTCCCAGCAACGAGAGGAGAGAGGCAGAGAGGAGTGGAACAGAGAAAGCTGTACAAGGACCAGGAGGGGCTGACTGTATACCGGACTGGGAGGAGCCTCAGTCTGTATCTGTTGAAGGGCATCAAAGCAACTGAAAGAGTGACACAGAAACAAATAGAGTAAGGAGACATGGGTGGTCTGCCAAGGGACACTCAGAAAGCTGCTGGCTGAGACTGGCCCCCATCCCTGCATCCGGAGGCCAAGGTCAGCTCTGTACCCAGCACTAAGCCCACTGTGGACTGAGAGGTTACTCAGCAGATTCGGTAACTGACTTGGACACTGCCACAAAACTGAAGGGATCAGAGGAATTCAGTGGGTATTTTGGCCTTTTAGGTTTTTACTTTTATTGTTTTGTTTTGTTATATTCATCTTTTTTCTCTTTCCTCAACTATCTTTCCTGATTTTTTGATATATTCATGTGAGTGAACATTGTCTGTAGTCTTTCTGGTTTGCTTTAATATTCATTTGTTTTCTCCTTCATTCTTTCTCTCCTGTCCTCTTCTCCAGTTTCCCAAAGTTTGGGTGACCATTTTTTGCCCTTCAGCCTTGCTTCTACTACATTTCTCTTCAACTCTCTATTTTCCCCCATCACTCTTAAATTTTCTCCCACCCACTCACAGGGTAAAATCACTCTACTAAGGGGAAACTCCCAGCATCAAAGTACCTAATTTATGCTGGACTTTGTTAAATAACTGTAGATCTTGCTCCTAAAGTTAAAGTTACCAAATCAGTAGTTACCACATTTTGTCAGTTGCTAGGATGTTCTTGATGCTGCTGTTTTTTATTGCTAATTGTACTGTTTTATCCAGGGCATCATACCTTTTGTAATCAGTTATTCTCCCTTGTACAACAACACTCTGTCTGGAACCATAATCACCGCCATAGTCAAGTACCAAATGACTGAGTGAAGATCTACATTGAGAGCAACTTTTCTTTTCTTTCTTTTTTTTTTTTTTGAGAGCAACTTTTCATCCCCAATAAATTGAAAAGGTAGGATCTTCAGAAAGAAAGAAAGGATCTTCAGAAAGAAAGAAAGAGCCAGCTACACCTACAAGGCATCTCCAAGGAATAGATTCCTAGGGAAGCCTCAATTCTACTCATAAATCTATCTCCCATAAGCAATTTATAAGCATCAACACAGAAAATGAATTAAAATAAAAAAATAGAAAATGACAAGACACAGAAGCAAAATGCAACCTCAGACCTCAGATTCACCCAGAACAAGTCCAGGGAACAAGTTAGAGGAAACCAGAAGCCATCCATCTGAATTTTCTGAAATGATAGCACTG
>NW_004955514.1:45290-46866 GCF_000276665.1 Chinchilla lanigera
CTGGACTTGTTCTGGGTGAATCTGAGGTCTGAGGTTGCAAAGTTCGTTGTTTTTCTCTTGTTGCTGAGGTAAAATACCAAACACCCAAAATTAAGGAAGGAAAGGTTTATGTAGCTCGCAGTCTGTGGAGGTTTCAGTTTTTAATCAGCTGGCTCCAAGGCAGTGTGGCATGGCACAGGGGCAACACTTCAAGGTGGCAGAGAACAGCAAAAGCAACAAGAGCAAAAAAGAGGGTGAGAACAAGCCTATTTTCCTCCCTTGTATTATAAGCAGTCTACCCCCCACCAGGGCCGGTGTAGCATTCACAGTTTCCATGCCCTCCTCTTGCACAGAATGAGGATGTTTAGGAAGTAAGGAACCTGGCTCCCTGCTGAGTCACTCAGTTAAACTTCTAAACTTCTCAAGTTGACACAACATATCAAATATTACAGTGTTAAAGAAACAAATCACCTAAAAAGGAAAGCCCATAAGAATCACAGTAGATTTCACAACACAAACTCTGAACTCAAGGAGAGCTTTGAGTGAAATACAAATCAAAATAAATTGGACACACACACAAATATCTCATTATCTCCCTGGTCTGAGAAACTGAAAGTGTAGAGCAGGGCAAAAATGCATAATAGATATTGAGAAATAGAAAGAAATTGTTCAAATGAGAAAGGGAATTTGGGAGGGGGGAGGGAGAAAGGAAGGGAAAAGAAAAATGAGAAAGGAGTGATAAAATGGAAACAAAGCTTTTGCAAATAAGGAGGAGAAGAGGGGTTGAAGGAGGGGAAGGAAATGGGAAAAAAGAGGAATCAAAATGTATCATGTATAGGTACAAATTCCCTCTGAAGAATGTCATGATTATGTATAAGTTATACAAAAAAACTTAATTAAAAATCAAGACCACATAACTTAATAACTTCAGATAAAAAGTGAAAGATCTAAAGGGTCACCCAAGGATTAGGATTAGGATTTTTGGGTTAGGATTTTTGTGCCAATATTTAATGTTTACATTTTTATTGATAAGGGCTGGGGAGATAGCTCAGTGGTACAAGTGCCTGTCTGGCAAGCACAAGGTCCTAAGTTCAATTCCCAGTACAAAAAAAAAAAAAAGATAAATTTTTATTGATGAATTACATATAGAAATACATGCACAAAGCATTCATGTAAAGTGTAATACTGTACATAGCACAAAGTGAACATACCTATGTAACCAGGAAATGGAGTCAGCTTCTCTCTATAAGCTAACATTTTAGATCAACTTTGACTTTTTATACAAGTGTTTATTACAAAAAACATTAAAAAGAATATAAAATAAATAAAAATAGACCAGTCATTAAGTTTTAATAATTACTAACCATGTGTTCTTTTCATTTCTGTAACAATAGAATAGATGTGTTTCTGCACATCTACAGAAATTACCAGCAAAGTAAAAAGAAAACCCACAAACTTGGAAAAAATTTTAGCTGACTGTCCCTCAGACAAAGGGCTTCTATCTAGAACATATAAAGAATTTAAAAATATCAGCCCCCCCCCCAAATTCAAAGACCCAATCCAAAAATGGGCAGCTGAGATGAATACACACTTCTCA
>NW_004955514.1:47884-92261 GCF_000276665.1 Chinchilla lanigera
AAAAAAAAAAAAAAAAAAGGGAAGACATCTGGGTAATTTCCTAGTTTTGGGTCATTAGGACTAAAGGACTACAAGGATTCTTACGTACGTTTCTTACTTAATTCCATTCTTTCACTAGTATATAAATGCTCCATCTGTTAGTCAGCTCTGCTGCTGTGACAAAATACCCCCAAAAAGCAACTCACAGGAGGAAATGTTTATTTTGGCTCATGTTTTCAGCGGTTTCAGCCCTGTTCAGCTGGTTCCATTGCTTTGATCCTGAGTGGAAGCAGAGGATCATGGTAGTGGAAACCCATAGCAGAGGTTACTGCTCACTTCATGGTAGCCAGCAAAGAGAGAAAGAGAGAAGGAGGCAAGGTACAGACCCAAAGCTACAGTCCAGGGACTCACACTGACTCATGCATCTCCCATGTCACTGTCCTCAGACTCCTGTGCAAAGCTGACATGAGCGTTGCCCACCTAGTACAGAGGCCTCTCACAGATCTGACGCAGCAGGAATGGATGGCATGGTTTTATATAAGCACTAGGAATAATGGCAGAGCAAGAATTGATTTCAGAGTTGAATTACTTCAGTGTCTTTCAAAGAGATTTTTGTCTTTCAAAAATCTCAAATTCTGTTAATACAAAAAGAAAGAAGTATACATTGCATATTGTCATAGTTACTTTTCTCTCATTTATGAGACAAAATACCTGACACCCAATGTTAAACAGGAAAAGGTTTATTTAGCCCACAGTCTGTAGAGGTTTCAGTCCATAATCACCTGCCTCCAAGGCAGGGTGGCTTGGCAGAGGAGCATCACAGAGAAGAACAATTTGTGGGACCCACAAGGTAGCAAAAACAAGAGAAGGGCCTTAACAGCATATTTCTGCCCCTTTTATATTGTATCTACATGACCAGGATTAGGATGGTGCCAAATTGATCAGAGGAGTAATTTAGTAATCACCCATTCTTAATCCCAGCATCACAAACTCTAGATCCAGTCACCTCCGAAAAAGCCCCACCTGTGACTATATGAGGCTTTGCGGGTACATGTAGACACAAGCCATAACAAATGTAATCCTACTACCTCTACAAAACAAAACAAAACTATCAGGTTATTAATATCCCTTAGTTATTGGGGGGTGATCAGGTCTGCGATCTCCTGAATGACTATACAGTGAAGACTAAATAAAAGAGGCAAATGGAACAATTTCAGGGCTCCAGGAGGATCAGAGTTCTCTCACAGAATTCAAGATTCTCTTACAACTAAGACCAAGACTTTCTCTGGGTGGCCCATATTTATTTGGTTATCAGAAGAAGAGAGGGGAGTACTTAAGAAGGGTGGAATCACTCAAGGGCTTCTCCAAGTAAGATCCACCCAGGAGTGAGATGCCTGAGACTATAGTCTTTCTCTAGTTGAGATCGGATCCAGGTGACCTTGGCACTGATCTTGTCTTATCCTTTGAGGCTTTCAGGCTTCCTCACTACTACAGGTTTTAGTAGGAATTAGTGACACACAGAGGTTCACTTACTATGAGTACACCATTACCAGACAACGAGCCTAGGCCTTGGACAGATTCACAAGTAAACATGAAAATCCAATTGATTAATTTAAGTCCTGCTCACGTCTGCTTCATAGTGGTCTCCATCACAAAACAACAACAAAACAATATCTTGTCATTTTAAGTATATACACAAATACATTATCTCATTGTTTTCACTTTGGATTATTCTCTATAAAACACTCTAAATAATGTTAAAAAGCATTAGTCCATTAGTAATTTTTCATATGAATACTGTAACATTTATGTACATAAGTATACAATCTTTAAAAACAGTTCCCTACCACAGATTTATGTTTTGTGGTGTTAGAGATGGAACCCAGAGCCTCATGCCTGCTAAGGAAGTGCTCTACTACTGAGCTACACCTCCAATGCAAAGATGTTTTATTAAGCAGAAATTAATTAAAACTCATTTAAGATTATCATGAAAAAATTTCAAACAAAACAATTCTGTCAGTAAAAAATAAGATAGGCTAAGAAGCATATTTAGCAGAAGTACACAGGATTATGAATTTTGCTTGTCAGTATAGCTCAGTGGTACAGTACATGCCTAGCATGCAAAAGACCCTTGGGTCTTAAAAAACCTGGTGCTTAAAAAAATAATTCCAAAGAAAAATAAAAAGAGAAATACAATTAAAAGTCAAATATGAGAAATCTATTGTATTACACTGGAACCTAAACAGGGCATGGTGGTATACACCTATAATCCTAGCACTTGGGAGGCTAAGGCAAGAGAATCACCATATGTTTGAGGCCAGCTGGGTTACACAGTGAGTTCAAGATCAACCTAAACTACACAGTAAGACCCTCTCTCAAAAACCAAAAAAATAAAAAATAAACTGGAACCTAGAGGAACTGTGTAGTTTCCTGGTAAAAATACATATTAACAAAAAGGAATCAAAAATAAGGAAACTATAAATAGAGCAACTTGCTGAGTCAGGTGCAGCTCTCAAAGTTCCCAGAGGGAAGGATGCTGAGAGGATGGAGAAAGAAAAGAGACAACATACAGAAAGCTAAGGTCAGGTGGAGCCCACCCTCCAGATGGGAGGAAAAGGAACTGCTCAACTACCACAGTGCACTTATTTATACATTTAGAAAGTTGATGTCTGGTGAAACCCCTTTGCCTAACAACTAGCTTGTCTCTCATGCCCATATTTTCAGGATTGGACCACCTTTTCACCTGGGGCACTTTATGCTCTCAAGGCATTCCTTGGGCACCCTGGGCTCTTGGCTGAATCATTAGTGTAGTTGCTCCTGACATTTCCCCTTTTCCATTTCTGTAGTTGCAATTACTGGGTATTCAGTTGAATTTGGACGAGTTGTGTTTTGAGGACTCTACAGACAATTTTCTTTCCTGTGGTTCTACTTTTCTGCTGGATGTTTAAGACTAAGTTAAAGTGAGGCCTGTATTAATTAAAATTAATTTTTGCTATCTATCAAGGTCAGTTAAGTCTCCTCAGGATTTACCTTGGAACTAGGCACAGCACCTCTTAGTACTTTTGTCAGTGTCAGCTGTCTGGATGAGTCCTAGCCATTGCTTGACCAAGTTGTTTTCTGTGAAAGCTTGGGATATTTTTCTCTCCTGCTGACTCTCCTTAGGAACACTATACAGCATTAATCACTTTCCTCTGTGGTCTCACAAGCTCCTTGGTCAAAAGCCCAGGAACTCACTGAGTTATAGCATGTCACAGCGGAGGTTCTTCTATGTCCTGGGTCCTCATTGACCTCAGAAGGCTAGAGCCAAAATATTGGCTGTCCTCCTAGGTCATCTATCTCTCTAATTTTTGGTCTCCAAACTTCAATTGTTAAACATCTGGAAGAGAAGATTAATGATATTACATTGTAATGGAAGCAGCATCTGGAAATAAAAAACCTTATTGTCTAGAAAATTTAATCCTTTCAGGCATGAGCAATAAAAACATATTACAATAATATGCCTTAATAACATTTATTGGGGTGTCTTCTGTAAGGCTATGGAGATCACTGGGGTTTCCTATTAATGAACAATGTACGGAAGCTTTCCCAGGCAGCCACTCCTTTCTTCACCAAAAGGAATCTTGACAAGTAATACTCCAAGCCGGAAAGGTCCCCCTAGTTACCTTAACAAATTTCTGATCACCTCTGAGGAAACCAATTTTGATATCAAATTGACCAGGTGGCAACCCATGTGGAAGCATGCTTTTAAATCTATAAACCAGATTAATTTTTGAACAAGTGATCCAAAAATACAAAAGAAAAAGAGAAAAAATTGTTGAGCTTAAATAAAAAAACAGCTACTTACAGAATGTATAAACAGACACACACAGACAATCCACCTACATCAGAGTTCACTCAGATACACTTTTGGCCAAATTAAATTATAAAAACCTTTTACAATTTTAGAAATTTATAATTATAAATAGACTAGTCAGATTTTTTTCTGTATATAGGTCAATTAGCAGAGATCTCTTACAAGAAGAATTTGGAAAAAACAAAATCTTGTAACTATAATTACTACATATTTTTATATTTTCTTTTATCTTAATACTGGTAACTGAGGCATATTATTGTAATATGTTTTATCTTAAGAATACTGGTAAGTGAAGTCTATTATGAGGTGAATTTTGTAGGAAAAGATTCCCCCTTTTGTTTTTGTAATTGAATTTTGAGCATATGATGAGCACATTCAATTCCTTGACCTTGAGAGTTATTCCCGTGGTAAAGGAAATATGAAAAGTTTTACAAAACATTTTGAGGGCAGCACTTGCATAAGCTGGGCCATTGTCAGTCTTAAGTGTAGAAGAAAAACCTGTATTCTGCATTTGACTGCCTAGGGATCCCACTCCATGCTCCTGCCTCTGGCTGTGGCTCCCACTCTGTTGCCTACTGGCAGTAGCTCAGCCTGAGGGGAATACTGTTTCCCCTCAGTTTTGCCATACAGCTCATCACTGATGCTTTGTGGTGGTGGTGACCGGGAGGGGGTCAGTACCCACCTCATTTAAAGGGATGGGCTCCATCTCCACCTCTGTAGGCACAAACACCATTTTTTCCCCTGCTTGGGACTTGATTTTAAAATAATACTCTGAGGCAAATCCTTTGTGATCATCTCAACAAGTATAAGACCATTAAGACACTCCCTAATCCAATTCCACAAAAAGAAAGTAAGTACAGGAATCAAGAATACTCACAGTGATCCTCCTGCCTTAACTTCTTAAATGCTGGTGATACAGCAAGCAAGTCCATCGAGAAAGGCATTCATAAAAAAACCAAAAAGGCACCAGCAATCAAAACTTTATTGAAGCTGACTGATGGACAGTCTCTAACCAGAAACCAGAGAAGATGTCCACACCAATCTGGGTCTCACCTTCAGTTTAAGTGCATTTTAGGTTTCTACAGTAAACATTACCTCATTTTGGGAAATCTTACAAGAATGTCACACAATTATCACAAAAGTTTACTCCTCCCAGAAGGTCAGACAACCGAATCCAAATCACAATTGCAGTTAAACTTTTAGCCCATTTCCCAATTTGTCCTGTTTGTTCTGTTCCCATTTTATGACTCTGTTCTGCTGAGGTGATAACTAACCAAGGTGACCAGGGTGAACTACAGCTTAAGTGAACTTTAAGTGACTTCTCTTAATTTGGAGTTAAAAACAGGAAATGGAGTCTCTCTTGCCCTATCATTCCCCCTTCAAGGACATATTTTCCTTTTTCAGGACATATATAATCCTTCACACATTTTGAGATCTGGTCTCCACTCTATAATTGATTTTTTTTTTTAAGCCATCACTTGTGCTTGGTTTCCATTACTTTGGATCTTATTTTTAACCAAATTAATTACTTATGACCCAAAAGTAAGGACCACCACAATAATCACCAGGGGCCCTGTAATCCCCAAAATTAGGGAGGTTAATCTTGGGCCCCAGGTGAACAGTCCTTTATATCACCCTTGGTGGCTATAATAGGTCTTTTTCATTTCTTTTGTTTTTATACCCAACCAGCCAAACATATCTATGATGACTCCTGAGTTGTTTGCATAAAAACAGCATTTTTTTCTTTAGGGCAGCACATACCCCCCTTTGTTCCTAGTAAATTGAGTTCTCTCCTATTCAGTAACACTACTTTTGCCAAGGAATTAACCTGGTCATGTAACTGCCTGACCATATTCTGAACCCCTTTAATATTTTCCCCATTATTTTTGGGTGCCTACAGAGTCCCCACTTTACCAAGTTTGTGTCCTCATTATTCCCTCTAATTGTCTTTTTTTTTTTAACCTCTCATATGGGGAAAGCGTGAGTCTCAGGACTGGCTTTGTCTCATCACCAATGTGGGTTCCAAAATTTACATATGGGGATTATGAATGTAACATTTTGTTGGTTACACAAAAGATGCAGTGAGGCCAGCTCAGCTCACTGAAGGTGAATACAGTCCACTCAGGGGCACACAATGGTGTAATTATAAAGGTGTTCCCCAGTCTATGAAGAGTTCTTATCTCTTTTTTTATGTTAAAGATAAAAGAACAAAAACACATTAACAAACAAACAGACATAAAACAACACCCAGAAAATAGAAGCAATACAGAACTTCAGACAAACTGATAGGAAATTAACAATGGTTATTGTATTACATATTGTTATCTTCAAACTGGTTACTCACTTAAACAAATATAGTCATGTAAGATTGATCAAATAATTAAACGTTAACCGTTCCTTTCAATAAAGCAATGGAAATCGGTAGTACAACTCTCTTAGCTATCCTGTGTGTGTTTATGTATATATATATATATTTTTTTTCCCATTGTTTTTTCTCTTTCCCCTGATCCCATTTGTTCTTTCCTTTTGAGCAGTTTCTTTCCCTTTCACAATATCTATTATATCTTTCAGATTTTATTTACACTTTCAAGTTTGTACATTAGTGAGACAATATGGTACTTACACATGTGGGTCTAATTTATTTTGATTATGAGTATGTACTCTAGTTGCATCCATTTACCTATGAAAGCCTCAAGTTTATCTTTCTTTATAGCTGAGTAATATTCCATTATGTAAAAATATCACTTTTTCTCTGTTCCTCAGTTGATGGGCATTTGGGTTGTTTCCATGATTTAGCTATTACAAATTGCACAGCTATAAACATGGATGCATATATATCACTGTGGTATGATGTTTTTAGTTCTTCTGGAAAAATACCCAAAAGAGAAATAGCTGGGTTGAATCGGACTTCTAGTCTTAGTTTACTGAGAAATCTCCAGACTGATCTCCGCAGTGGTTGCACCAGTCTACAGTAGAGAAGGGTTCCTGTTTCCCCAAAGCCTTGCCAGCATTTGTTATTGGCTGATTTCTTGATGATAGACATTCTTTCTGGGGTGAGATGGAATCTCAGTGTTGTTTTAATTTGCATTTCTTGAATGACTACTGATGTTGAACATTTTTTCATGTATTTATTTGCCATTTGTATTTCTTTATCTGAGAAGTGTGTATTCATTTCAGCTGCCCATTTTTGTATTGGGTCTTTAAATTTGGGAGACTGCTTTTTTTTTTTTTTTTAGTTCTTTGTATGTTCTAGATAGAAGTCCTTTGTCCAAGGGACAGTCAGCTAGGATTTTTTCCCAATTTGTGGATTTTCTTTTTACTTTGCTGGTGATTTCTTTAGATGTGCAAAAAACTTTTCAACAAGATGAGATCCCAGTTGTTGATTCTTTGAAGTATTTCCCATGCACTTTGGTTTTTGTTCATGAACTCTCTGCCTAACCCTATGTCTTCAAGATTTTTACTTACTTTCTCTTCCAGTAGATTTAGTGTTTCTGTTTTACTATTGAGATCTTTGATCCACTTTGACTTGAGTTTGGTGCATGGTAATAGACATGGGTCTAGTTTCAGTCTTCAGCATGTGGTGAGCCAGGTTTTCCAGCACCATTTATTAAAGAAGCTATCTTTCTTCCAGTGAACTTCTTTGGCCCCTTTGTCAAAAATAAGTTGGCTGACTGTGTTTACGGTTGTGGCTGCATCTTCCAGCCTGTTCTATTGATCCTCAGGTCTGTTTTTTGCCAACACCATGTTGATTTTATCACAGTGGGCTTGTAGTATAATTTCAAATCAGGGATTGTGATGCCTCCTGACTTGTCTTTGTTTCCCAGGATTGCTTTTGCTATTCTGGGTCTCTTCTGGTTTCAGATGAATTTTAGGAGTGTTTTCTGTAGATCTGTGAGGTATACTAATGTTACTTTAATTGGGATTGCATTGGATCTGTATAGCAATTTTGGGTGTGTGGCCATTTTCACAATGTTGATTCTTCTAATGCATGAGCAAGGAATACCTTTCCATTTTCTGAAATCTTCAATCTCCTTTTTGAGTACTATAGTTTTCACTGTAAAGATCTTTCACTTCTTCTGTTAGATTGATTCCTAAGTATTTTAAATTTTTGGATGCTATTGTGTGTGGTTTTTTTGTTTGCTTGTTTGTTTGTTTGTTTTTTACCAGTACTGGGAATCAAACTCACAACCTTGCCAGGCAGGTGCTGTGCCGCTGAGCTAAATCACCAGCCCCTGCTATTGTGAAAGGTATGGTTTCCTTAATTTTTCTCACAGTGTGTTTGTTGTTTGTGTTTAGGAATGCTATTGATTTTTGAATGTTGATTTCATATCCAGCTACATTACTAAATTTGTTGATTAATTCTAGGAGTCTTTTGGTGGAGTTTTTGGGGTCTTCCATGTAGAGCATCATGTCATCTGTGAATAATGATAACTTCACTTCTTCCTTTCCTATCCTTATTCCTTTTATATCTCTCTCTTGTCTAATTGCTCTGGCTAGTGTTTCCAGAACTATGTTGAATAGGAGTAGTGACAGTGGGCATCCTTGTCTTGTTCCTGATTTTAAAGTGGTGATTTTCTCAGTTTTTGTCCATTTAGTATGATGTAGGAGTCCTTATCTCCTATAGTCCTTCTAAGACAGGCAAAAGTGGGGAAAGCCTCCCAAACATGATCTCAGAGTGGGCCCATCCCAGTATGGGGTATACTGGGACCTCAGCAAGGCCATCAGAAGCATAGTCATCCAGCTTGCTCCAGTCTCTTGGCACAGCTTGGCTAGGGTAGATGGAATGAAAGTTTGATTCTGTCTCTCTACCTGGCCAGAACTCTGTGGCCAGTAGGTGATATGTAGCTTTTATTTCAGCCCTAAGGCTGTGGAAAGGCTCTGAACTACTCAACCCACGAAAGCAGGCCCATTATCTGAACCCACCATCATGAGGAGCCCATAGGGAGGAATAACTGGCTCCATAAGAGCTTTTTCAACTCTCTAGACATCTCAATTCTTGTGGGGATGGTCTCCACCCAGCTCAAATAGGTGCAAATGAGGACCAACAAATACTTGTTCAGAAGGGTGGGTTTGATTTCTGTTAAATTTACCTCAACATCCTCAAAGGGCAGTATTCCTTGTCTCCAGATGCTGGGCAGTTTCTGTGGACAAGAAACTGGATTGTTGTGAGCATAAGCCATGTATCTGCCTGTCATAGATGCACAGAGTCCAAAGTCTAGAGTTAAAGTAATGGCCAAACAGCTCAGCCATGGCTATCTTTCCCAAGAGCATATGGCTATGCAGCTCCTGGATCACAAAATGTCGTACAGCCTCAGGAAGGAATATTTTTCCTCTCAGCAAAACTTGGCATCCATTTTGCTCTGTAGCTCCTTTTGTACTGGCCCACTTAAGTTTTGTCTCTGAATATTTGGGTGGCTTGAGGAGCAGGGCCACTAGAATCCAGGCCACAGGGTATGAGTCTCCAATGGCAGCTTGTTTGGCTGCTAAATCAGCTGCTCAGTTTCCCTGGGCCTCTAAGGAATTTTCTTTCTGATGGCCTGGGGAATAGATCATGGCTACCTCGGCAGGCAACAACATAGCCTGTAACAAGTTCATATCTCATGAGACTTCTCATTGTCCTTTCCCCGCATAGTCAGGAGGCCCCTTTAAAGTAGAAAGGCTTACCTTTCCTTTTTTCCAAAGCCCAAGTAAGTGCCATCAGTTTGGCCTTTTGTACCAATATTCCAGGAGGCAAAGCCTCAGACCGGACAGTCTGATCAAGGGTGACAGTTGTTGGTCTCACCCTCTGAACCCCATCGATTACCATGCTACTGCTGTCCAAGAACAGTGTCAAGTCAGGGTTTTGGAGGGGTGTCCTGTAGGACCAGCCTGGCCGAGTAGATTGTCTCAGTTGTTCTTATATAATCATGCTCAGGTGGTTCCAATGATGTCGGTAAAAGGGAGGCAGAGTTGAGGACCACCAGATCCCCTTAGTGAAGTACATTTTCATTCCTCCCTCTGGATCCTCTCATTCAAAAGCAAACAACTCTTGGGATGTAACAGACAAAGAAATACAGAAAAAAAATCTTTTAAATCCAACACAATATACCAAGTCTGAGTAGGTGGGAGTTGACTAAGCAAGATATAGGGGTTGGGTACAGTAGGGTGAAAGGTTACAACCAGGGTATTTATCACTGCAAGCCTGGACTGGGTGATACCCATTTATCCCCGGGTTGGGAACCTGCAAAAGGGAGTATTTTAAGGAGACTGACATGTTTTTGGAAGGCTAGGGCCATATTCGTTATCCCTGTAGCATTCTAGGAGGAATGCTTCGTTATCCCATCTATCTTTTTAATTTTTGGTCTCCAAACCTCAGTTGCTGAACATCCAGAACAGTCTTAAAATATAAAGTATAGCCAGAGAACTGCTACTTTTCACCAAGCATGAATGTTCTAGTAGGTGCATCCCTGAGGAATGTTAACAGACAGCAATTAATACAGTTCTACAGAGAAAATTTAATCACAGTATTAGAACATAACTGTCATGATGACATTTTTGTAACACATTTAAATCTCCATCTTGGAATAGAATACTCTTCTACTCAGTTATTCTTACCTAATACCTAAGAAGCTTTTACCTAATTTGTTGTCTTTATGTCACTGAAGAAATTTATAGCATTGTCTGGGCTATTATTAATTTTATCAGTTTACATAACTGGTTGATATTTTCTAAACACACTATGTTTCCTTTTAAGTAGGGATGTTTCATAACTTTAAAAATTCCCAATAGAGTGTCTGATCACACTTCTGTATATGTAAGTGTTTCTCAATATGTGATCAGTTAAGTTCTCAGAAAGAAAAGATACCCTAAGAAGTATTAGGAAAGGTCACATAATTCTACAGATAAACACAGAAGGCCCAGAGAAGGTAAGTAAAATTATTTGTGTCATACCACAAAAATTTGGCTCTAAGACAGCCCAAATAGCATGTGTCCATGTGCAACTCAACTAAACAAAAACATGAAGATATTAGGTCAATGGCTAACAAAACAGACAAATTAATTCTGGTAATAAATGAAGTGACATGATGTCAAACTTGTATATTACTCAAAGCCAAACAGGATCTATATAGCTTGAGTTTCTACAGAATTTTTCATACATTAATCATTTTAATAGCAATATTATTTTTAATATACTGACAAATAGGACCTCATATTGACTTGACATGAACATCTTATCACAAATATCTGGAGCACAAAGGAAAAGCAGATGTCTGAATCTGAAAGAAAAGGTCTATCCCTATAGACAATCCCAATTTTACATTTTAGAATACTGTGCATTTGGAACACATGAATACATTTAATATAACATGAAATTAACAATAACAAACTGTCATTACTTTGTTTCTCAATTTAGTTTTGTACCAATACCAATTTTTAATTAAAAAAAAAAAGCCTTATTGCCTCCTTTTTGAAAACTTAACCTTTTGACAATGGCCAACATAAATATAACACAGTAATACGTTTTGAACGATATCTATTGGGGTGTCTCCGATAAGGCCATGGAGATGACTAGGGCTCCTTATTAATGAACAAAAACTGGTTAGTTTTATTCCAGGCAGCTGCTTTTCATTTATCCATTGGAGTCCTATCTAATAATCTCTCCCCACTCTAAGAGATTTCTGTTTAATTATCTTAACAAATTTTTGATAATCCATGAAAACAGAAACTCAGTACTTGATACATTAAATATGAACAATGAGAGACTCTCAAATCAATACATAAACAGCAATAAGCATTACATTTATAAAACCAATTTTAACATCGTTCTGACCAGCAGGCAACCATCTATTGACTTTTGTGTTTTGGCCATCTACTTTGGTTCTGGTTATCTCTATTATCTGTCTTCTGTTGCTATAACTCAAAAGAAATGTAAATAAATGCAGAGATATCTCTTATTCAGGAGCAGTAAAATTATTATTGTTATTATGACAATTCCTCTAACTTGCATAATTCCAATCAAATTCCCACCAAAGACACCAACTTATCAGTTAGCGGTCACATTCACTAGAGAAACAGATTAGATAGACAGGTGATAAGCAGATAACAGATAGATAGATAGATGATAGATAGATAGATAGATAGATAGATAGATAATTTACAAGGTAGCCTTACAATGACTGCCTGTAGAGTCAAGGGTGGAAGAATTCAAAAGAACTGACTCTGCACTGGAGAGCTGGAGGATCCAGTCAAAAGTCAAAGGTATGGGCCAGACATGGTAGTGCATGCCTGTAATTTCCAGTCCTTGGGAGGCTGAGGCAGGAAAATCACCACAAGTTCGAGGCCAGCCTTGACTACATAGTGAATTCAAGGTCAGTTTGAACTGCATAGCGAGACCCTGTCTCAAAAAAAAAGTCAAAGACATAGTGCTCACTACAGAGTCCTGTGTGAGTCCACACAGCTGCACTGGAAGACTTATGAGTCTGAATTGGAAACCTGAAGAAGGATTTCCAAAGGCAATAGCAAAGACTGGAGCTCCTTAGAAGCAACCTGGCAAAAAGAGGTCCTGAGTCTGAATTAACTTCAGTTTTGCAGTGGAGTGATCAGAGCAGTAATTAGAGTGTGAACACTCAGACTCTCTGGCAAAAAAGCTACTTGGGAATCACATATGCAGTGCCTCATGGGAATACCTAATCTGTGTTTCCATCAAACATCTTACTGGTTTAAGTTTTTGTATGTTTCTTGGATTATTTAGTAACATGGGGTTATGTCACACTCTTTCATGGTTTCACGTGTATATTAGGTTGCCACTCTTGTATACTTGTTCTTTCATTAACTCTGATTTAAATAGGTATCTAGGTTCTCTCCACAATCTCAGCTCTTTATCTAATTTCTTCACCTCAAACCTCTGAGCCAGTGTTATTAACATATATCTTTATTCTTTTTCCAAACATGTAAACTCCTCCTCCCAAGTTCTTAAATTTACCACATGTAGCCCCCACAAGTCACTCCTATCTTCATGGTATTATTCCTCAACCCTCCCCATCCTAGGCCTTTCGCTCTTTCACCTCTTTTTACCTTTCGCTCTTTTTACCTAGCTTACTGTCTTCCCTATAAGCCAGTTCTGGTAATCACATAACTTTCCTCGATTACAAATTGAACCCTCTTTCACTGGTATCTCACCCTTGTCCACACAAAATATTCTCTGAAAACTCTTAAACTGAACCATGAACTCCACTAAAAGTACTCCAATAAAATCAGGCTCTTCATCAACCTTTTCTTTTCATCTACCACCAATCTCTCCCTTAGTGCCAAAACCTCCATTCACCCCACCCTACTTCACCTACCTCCCTGCAGAGCAACCACAAATAATAAGTAGTCATAATCTGCATAGCAAATAATCAGAGGAGGGAGAAGTAACTGCAAGGACCATCATGTAGAAGTGTTGTAAGATTGAATATGTTGAAGCTGTTATAAATAGAAGCAATTCTTTTGGAAAAGCATAGGAACAGAGTTGAAATAACTTAAAGTAAGTAGCAGAAGGAGTAAATGCTAGCACTGAGCAAACAAAACTAAATTATTCACAGGAAGTTAACATCATACTAAAAAGCTCCATATGAGCTACAAACTCTCCTCACTTCTCTAGTCCCCAACCTGCAGTAATCCCCCCATGAATGGGGAGGAGAAAAAAGAAGGGCCAAATATAATTTTTAAAAAGATATATAGATATAGATATATAAGCAAATGAACACAGATACAAGTAGGAGAATGGGATACAAAGAAATAGAAGATCTCTGAAGATCCCCAAGCTCACCCAAGGCAGAGCAAGGGATCACAAAGGGAGAAGAAAACGAACACCAGGTAGATGAAATCTATGAAAATTTCTCGAGATGAAAAAAATAGATGTGTTTGAAGAGGAAATGAAAGCCAGGAGTGGTGGTACACACCTGTAACCCCAGAACTCAGGAGGCTCAGCCAAGAGGATTGCTGCAAGTTTGAGGCCAGCCTGGGCTACAAACTGAGTTCAAGGCCAGCCTGAACTGCACAGTGAAATGCTGTCTCAAAAAGACAAAAAAAAAAAAAAAAAAAAAAAGAAGAGGAGATGAACTAAAAGTTTACAGCAGTTACACTCAATATGTTCACAGTGAATTTTGGGTAAGTCAGTAAATAACTGGATGAGCTAACCAAACAGTTAAAAATTAGAAATGATGGATTCAACAAGAATATGAAATCTTTGAAAAGATGTAAGACAGAAATACTTGAAATAAAAAACTATATAATTCATACACTGCAGAAATGACCACTGTAAAGACAGAGTATCTGATATTGAGGACAAAATAGTGAAATATGATAAAGAACTCAAAGAAGCAAAAAAAAAAACTGAAAGAACAAGAAAAAACTATCCAGCAACTATTACATAACAACAAAAAGACCAATCTAAGTCTAATCAGAGTTAAAGAAAATCCAGACGAAAGCAAAGATAGATTCAATAGCGTGCTGTAGAAATTATGCACTTAATCTTAACCAAAAGCCTGAGAAGTAATGGTTCAGAAATTATGGAAGAAAATTTCCCCTATATAAGAAAAGAGTACGAAATACAAGTAAGCAATGCTTATAGAACAGCAAATAATTTTGATGAAAGGAGAAGTTCACCAAAGCATATCCTCATTAAATTCATAGATATTCAGCCAAAAAACCCAGAATATAAAGGCTGCTAATGAAAAACAAACAAAAAGTCACACATAAAGGTAAACCAATTAGAATCATAGCAGACTTCTCAGCACAAACCCTGAAGCAGAAGAGTTTGGAATTAATTATTTCAAATCCTAAGACCAAATAACTTCCAACCAAAATTAACCTACCCAGCAAATCTAGCCTTCAAAATGAATGGAGAAATTAGAAAGCATCAACACAGTGAAAAGACTACCCAGATGTTCCTCAGACAAAAGACTAATATCTAGAATATATAAAGAACTAAAGAAAAAACCCCATATTTAACAACCCAATAAAAAAATGGGCATCTGAAATGAGTAAACACTTCACAGATGAAGAAGTAGAATGGCACATGAACATATGAAAAAATGTTCAACATCACTGCTTGTTAAAGTTTGTGTCTAGACGTCCCCCCAAAGCCTCATGCACTCATTGACAATGAAATGGTTGGTTAGGGTTAGGGTTAGAGGTAGGGTTAGGGTTAGGGTTAGGGTTAGGGTTGGGGTTGGGGTTGGGGTTGGGGTTGGGGTTGGGTTACGGTTTGGGTTATAGGTTAGGGTAATGTGTGATTGCTTACATCTGCCCTTTTGTAGGTAGTGTGCATACCACACAGGGGACAGAAAGAGGCTTTTAAGTTCTTCTTTCTTGTTGCTTTTGTGGTCTTCCATAGCCTTGAGCTGCTGACCCTCTACCACATGCCATGATACTCCTGCCTCAGCCACCCAAGTGCTGGGATTCCAGGCTTGTGGCACCACATCCAGCTATGAATGATTATTATCAAGAAATCAATCAATAACAAATGCTGAAATTTTTGTGGGGAAAAATGGAACACTTTTCCACTGTTAGTGGGTGTGGAGGCTGCTGCAATCACTGTGGAAATCAGTGTGGAGATTCCTCAAAAACTAAAACTAAGGTTCCATTTGACCCAGCTATTCCCCTTGTTGAAATCTTCCTAAAAGAATTAAAAACATCCTACCACAGTAGTATCTCTATACCCATGTTTATAGCAGCACAGTTTGTAATAGCTAAATCTTGGAAAGAACCCAAGTTCTCATCAACTGATGAATGGACAAAGATTTTTTAATACAATGTAGTGCTAAATGGCCATAAAGATGGATAAACCTGAGACATTTCTAGGTAAATTGATGTACCTTGAGATAATTCTCTTAAGTGAAATAAATTGAATACACATATGTAAATATCACCTTGTTTCTGTAGTGTGAGAAACTGAAAGTGTAAATACAGACCAGATTGTATACTACACAATCTGAAATAGGAAGAAAAATCTAAATTAAGAAGGGTAACAAGGGAGGGGAGATGGGGAGAGCATGAAAGGTAAAAAATGAGAAATGAAGGAAAAAACAGAAACAAAGTATGGGGAACTATTCAGACTGCTTCAAAGCTTGGGGCATCTAAGGACACCTGAGGACATAACCACACTTGTGTAGCACAGGCACACAGCAGGATAGTTACATAACCATAACTTAGCACAGCTAAACATGCATGGACCGGTTACAGCACTATGTAAGAATGTAAACACGAGATAACAACCTGTATAAGAATTATACAATAAAGATGCAGGCAGCTCTTGTGCACTTGTGCTCTTGCACTCTCGTGCTTTTGCACTCTGCTCTGCTCTATGTTGCCTGCTGTTGTTGCTGATGCCTTGCTCACGAGCACTCTTTAACCTGAGGACCTCACCCATGAAAATCTCCCTTGAGTCCCCTGAGTGTGCCGACACAAAGCTTTTATAAATAACGAGGTAAAGTGGGTTGAAAGGAAAGTAGGGGGATTCCAACAAAAAAAGAATTAAGATATATCATGTACAGGTACAAATTTTCTATAACAAATGCAATCATTATGTATATATAAAATGTAGCAATAAACTTAATAATAAATAAATAAAACAGAAACATTAAACAATCTGGAAGATAAAATAGCTAAAACACTTGAAGCACAGGTACAAGAAAGGATTTTCTATACAGAACCTCAATTGTGCAAGAAACAGCAGCAAGAATCAACAAATATGATTATATCATATTAAAAAGCCTCTGTATAGCAAGAGAATCAGTCAACAGAGTAAAGAGACAACCTATAAAATGGGATACAATTTTTGCCAGCTACTCCTCAGACAGAGGACTATTATCTGAAATACACAAAAACTGAAAAAACTAAACTACGTAAAATTAAAGATCCAGTCAAGAAATGGGCAGGAGAAATAAACAGGTACTTTACAGAGGAAAAAATACAAATTGGCCAACAGATGTGTGAAGAAATGTTCAATATCTCTGACCATTAGATAAATGCAAATCAAAACAATGCTAAAATCCCATCTTACAGTTGTGCATGGGGGCATACACCTGTAATTCCAGCATTTAGGAGGCTGAGGCAGGAGGGTTACTGTGAGTTTGAGGCCAGCTTGGGCTATGTAGTGAGTTCAAGGCCAGAATGGATGACATAGGACACCTTGTCTCAAAAAAAATCCATCTTACTCTGGAAAGAGTGGCAATCATTAGGAAATCAAACAGTAACAAATGCTGGCATGGCTGTGGTGCAAATGCAAATGTTGGGAGTGCAAACTAGTGCAACCAGATGGAAATCAGTATGGAGATTTCTCAAAGAGCTGAAATTAGAAATTCCATATGACACAGCTATCCCCGCTAGCTATACTCCCCCAAAGTTTAAGGCACCATTCTACAGTGATACATGCATACCAATGTTTATAGCAGCATAATTCATAATAGTTACATTCTGGAAGCAACCTCTATACCCATCAACAGACAGGTGGACAAACAAAAATGTGGTGTCTATCGATAATGGACAACTACTCAGGTATAAAAAAATGACACATTTGAAATATTTGTAGGAAAATGGATACATCTCTAAAATATAATGTTGAGTGAAAAAAACTAGACACATTTAAGTATGATATCTCTCAACTGAGTGAGGCAAAGTACAAACAAGAAAATGATAAAGGATGGATACATAGGGACAAGGAGACAGATCTCTTGCAATAGGGAAGTGGTCCAAGAGAATAAGGTGAGAGGTGAGGATCAGGTAAAGGAGAAATGCTCTTCCATGTACAGGAGTTTAATAACCATAATTAATGTAAATATCACAAGCCATAACATGAACTAAGACAAATAATATCAACAAGGGGGGATGGAGAAATGGAGACGGAGGGAGAAGTGGAGGGGATTTAAAAAAAAACAAGATGCAATATGTACATGTAACCACTCTCCAAGATAACTGTAAACTTTACGAATTACAAACATGTATGAGTAAAAACAAAAAGGAACATTCAGACACAGAAACATATATAGGGAAATGCCCTGTGGAGTTCTGGGACCACAAGAAACTACAAAAGCTGAAGTCAGGTACCATCCACAGCATCTCCACAAGGAAGGTGAACCTGCTGACAGCTGGGTTCCAGGCCTCTAAACTTTAGAGCTGTGAGACAGTAAATCTCTCTGGCCCTGAAACACTTGGGGAGAACAGTCCTGCAGAAAACAATACAGGCACATCCTGCACTGTCAGTCACTCTTTCCACACCATACCTGCCTCAACAAAGCAATCCTATAAAAGGGTGGGGTGAATGTAGTGTCGCTTCCTGTCTGTCCTTAGTCTCCTAGCTGGGAGAACCAACATTAAATTAGCATCCCCTCAGACACAGGATCAAGTCTTAAAAAGAGGGCCTGGGGACAAGAAAAGATGGGATCAAAACACCTAGGAAGGGGTCTGGGGAGAAGGAAATTCAGGACCTATCACCTACGGGAGGAGATGGGGATAGGAGAGGAGGGACCACATGCTAGGCAGAGGCAGTTGTTCCCACCCACCGAGGTGAGGTGGGAAGTTGAAAGTGACAGGTGGAAATCTTCCCCTTGCAGGCTCTGTGCTCAGGTTCCAGGTGGTGTCCAGTAGCTGTTGGGTAACTCCTGGGGAGGATACAGGTGTCAAGGCAGGTGACAATTTATAAAAGAACAAGCCCTTCAATGAACATGTGGTAGTCATATTCTTTCTTTGTTGCCCTCATGTACAGAATATATTTTTACTCCTTTCCTCCTGTTATTATGTCTACTGTAACTTTTTTCATAGCCTCAATTATGAAATCCTCATAAAGTAGAGGGAATACTTTCTTTCCCTTACAGGCTCTGGCAGAACCTCTGGGGAACTGAATTGGGACCCCCTGCTCTCTGGGCAGCAAAAACTCTACAATCTGGTCAAGGGCAGGAATATTCAGATCTGCCCTAACCCTAACCCTAACTTGGTCATATGTCTACCTGCTAGGTCCCAGGTGGGCTTGGGTCCTCCTTCCCTGCTAGGATCCTGGCAAGGTTAAGTTCTCATCTACTAAGAGAATTTTGTAAGACAGAAAAGAAAGAGGTAGACAGAACTTGAAACGGGTTTTTAGAAAGTCAATTTGGGGCTCAGTGCCTGGGAGTCTGTGGACTTGGAAAGTGACAGTGACAGTGACAGTGACAGTGACTGGCCTGGTGGGATTCATAAATTTTCCTCTGGGTCATTGTGTGTCTTGTTAACTTTAAAAATACATTGAAGTACACTGAGTATGATAAACAAGAGTATAAGAAACCACAGTGAACACCACCTGGGAAAACACAAGTTTTATTGCCTAGAATGTGTTCCCAAAATGGAGTCCAAGGGGTCTGGTTTTATGGATAAAAGGAGGACAGGAAGGAGGCCACAGCAAATTGTCACAGTTACACTGGCCAACAAGAACAGCACACAGGATGATGAGTGGTCATCAACCACTTGTTCACGTATGGTGCACATTCCAGATAAACATTGTGATAAGAGAAATAAGGCATTCTCCAAGTTATTATTCCAGTGGCACTAGCACATCTTCAAGGAAGTAAGCTGAAACAGTAAATGTTAAAACTAACCAGGTCATGAGACTTTGGAGTCCAGGAGGTGACCATTGTCCACCACCCATATTTGCTAGGCCTGATATGAATTTTCAGACTCCCTTTCATTTATTTATATTCAGCTTTTATTGCTGTGTTTTGTTCTGATTTACTGTGGGATGAACTGTGTGAGATGAAATTTGGAAATTTATCCATTTCTTCCCCTGGAGCTAGCAGAGGAGGCCAGGGAGGCAGGACCAAGGGCCACAGACACAGAACATCTACTTTTCCACTGATGTAACCTTGGATGGCCCTCTAGGAGGTGGGGCCAGACCCTAGGACCTGCCCAATGGGCTCTAGGGCAGCCCCATGACTCCTTCCCTACTATGGCCCCTGCAGGAACACCCTGTCCATGGCAGAGAGATTTCCAGCCTTTCAACAGCTGAAATGCCCACATCTGTACCCTAGTCCAGGTCCCACTGCACCTCTCCCCTGGCACCTGCTTGGTTGCACATATACTTGGTCTGCATGCAACAACAAATTGGCAGCAAAGGACCCAACACCACACACAAGCTGAAGGTACTCAGGTGCCAGCAGTGACAATCTGGACCATCAGTGGCCAAAACAACAGTGGCCAGGGTTGTGGACATAAAGCTTAAATCCCACATAGCCAGTGAGTTCTTCCCTTTACCTGTATTATCTGTTCCCAGAGTGAGCACTCTGAGGATGCCTAAACCCCTAATCAAGAGGGGGAGCCACCTTATCATTTCCACTTCACCAAGGACATGAATGTTGCCCAGTGTGGAGTCACAACTGGCACGGAGCACAAAACCTGCTAGCACCGTGTGATTTGGGGCCTCCTGGAGCCAGGCTGGATGGGAATGGAAGTGGGAACAGGGTGGGGAGCAGACATAGCAAGGTGGGTCTGAGCTGCAGGAGCTAAGGTGAATGCTCCAGCAGAGCTGGGGAAGTCAAGCTCCCTGCACGACTCCTAACTGCATGGCTCTTTTGGTCAGATCTGACATCCAGGAAAGAAAGGATTCACAACATTTTCTGGAATCAGATTTTATCTGTGGGTGCGGGAATCTCTGACAGCCCACACAACGCTCACTTAGTATCCCAGCTCAGCCAGTTCCCCTGATCCTGTGGTTAATTACAAACTCACAAAATGTTGTTGAGTTTTATATGGGAAAATGTATGAAAAGCTTGTGTAAAAGAAAAAGGAAAAATATAAATGATGAACTTCAAACTCAGGATGATGGTTAGCTCTGGGGAGTCAGAAGGCAGACACCTTACAAAGCCTTTATAGCATATTCATAGTGAAAAAACTGAGCTAGACTCTTCCTCAGCTCTGGATGAAAATTCTTCAACCTCCAGAAGTGGGTGAATCTCTTGGCTTGGGCTGCTTTCTTGTGCGGTTACCAAAACTGATCCCTCACTCTTCCTGCCCCTTGGTTTCCCTGGTCCTATTTCCTACCAATGGTGTTGGGTGATGTCCCACACAAGAGTCTGTTCTGCAGCACCCTCACTGCCACACCAGTGAAGGCAGGACTCATACAGCCAGAGCTCTGGTATGGAGTGGATATGTCTTGTGGCGGAGGGGATTGCGAGGGTGGGAAGTTGTGGGTGGTAGGGAATCTTAGCCTTTGCCTTCTGGGGAGCCCCAGTCAGGGAGTAAGGCCTTGAGGGCAGCATTCTGTGGCTGTGCTGCAGGAAAGGGAGGCACTTGCCTCCAAAGATCCCTGTGTGCACCTCACATGTGCAGAGCCTCTGTCCTCAGTCCATAAGGGGGAGCCATGGAGCTACCACAATGCATTAGCTCTGCAGACAAAACCAGATGCTTTCACTACCACCGAGTGCTGAAAGTATTCTAAAAGGAAGTAAAATGAATTTTAAAATTTGATATTGTTTGCCAGTGAGCTTAGCTAATGGCTTTTAGAAGCCAACCTCCCCTGTGCTGGTGACATCTGGCCAGTTAGTTGGATCATAACTCGTGTTAGAAGCTGCTGGTCAGAATGTGCCTGAGACCATAAGATGCTCAAGTACCTCAATCCTGAATCTCCACTTCTAGGAAAATAGCTTAGAAAAATAGCCTGAAACTCAGGCTATGTGGAAGACAAAAGAATACTGGAGACAGTGAAATTGCTATCAGGGGAGAAAGACTTAGGTTGTGGACACATCCATATATAGGAATAAAATATAGAACCTCATTTTTCTTTCTTGCTTCTGTTTACAACACTGACATGTGCTCACTATAGAAACTTGAAAATCAAGAATTAAAAGAATCCTAAAAAAAAAAAAATCCTTTAATATACACCTTATCGCCTATAGTGATGTTCTGAAGTAGCTTTATATACTTGAATGTAGGGCTAGGGATATAGCTCAGCAGCACAGGTGCCTCCCTAGAAAGTGCAAGGTCCTGAGTTCAATTCCCAGTACAAAAAAAAAAAAAAACTTTGAATGTATAAAAAGCTAATTTATAGATATATATTCATTGGATTCAATTGTAAGATTTGAGTTACAAATTTTTAATAAAATTATTTCATAAGTCACACAAAAATACATTCAATACTGGATGTCTTCTTTTATTTATATCTTTGAAATGGTCAACTGAGCCACAATCTAGTTGTAACAGGAGGTACAGGCCCTGGACACCCCCACACACACAGCCCTGGGAGTAGAAGGCCATCTAGAGTGCCCAAGGCAAACGTTCCACAAGAGCTGGACTGCAAGGACATCTGTTGTGTGGTTCAGAAGTTGCTGTGAGAAGTCTCTGGCCACTCTTAGAAGGCTTGGGTACCCACAGCAGGGAAGCAGTGCCTGGCCTCTGCAAGGAGCGCACCCAGCATGGGCCTCCCAGGGAGGCACGGGGTGCTTCTTCATGGACCTTCCCACGGCCAACACAGGACCAAGCTAACGGTGTCTCTAACCAGGGCTGCACTGCCCATTTAAGGAAGCATCTGCACCTGCCTAAAGAAGCCAAAGCTATCTCTTTTCATCAGGGCACTGTCCGTTCTTCCTCTTTATCCTCCCTGAGTAAAATACCAGTGAAATAAATGATGCAACCTCTGCCTTAGGCAACCTCGCTTCTGATTCACCTCCTTGCAGACTAACACAGCTGATGCAGCTGAGCTGCAGCCATTTTTCAAATGTAAATGCATGGTTGCCATAGCTTAGTGGGGTAGAAAATCAATTTAGTGGTTAAGACATTAAAGAATAGTGTGTGGATGCAGCTCCACAGCCACAGCCAGCTTGGGCATAGCCAAAGTAAGAGGGACTGGGTGGGGTGTGTATCCCTGCATGATTTCCCAGAAAACTAAATGGACCAAACCATCAGAGTCATGTGTGGGGCTTTACCTCAAGACCGAGTGCCAGAGATGAGGCTGACTCTCCAATGCTGGTTTAAGATGAACCTGGTGCATCAAGCCTGGATGAAGTTACTTTTGTCCTGACCAGTGTATGTGCCTCTGCTTCTGACCCACACTGCAGGAATATCTGGTGCTGTTGCCACCCAGGACCAGGCTGCCAACAGCACTGTGTGATTCCAGAGTCTGCCTCTCTCCTCAGTCTCACGGAACCCTGGGGCTGGTATCTTGGGGGTAGTCCTCAGACACTGGGCCAAGTGTTGCTCCAGAACAAATAAGAATAAAGTAGAACTGAAAATTCTGGTGAAATTCACTTAACTAAGAGTAAGTATTGTTTTGTAAAATTTTTGTTTCAAATAGAAGAGCTTTAGTCAGAAGGACTGACTGTAGCACCACCCATATTAATGATAAATCAGAAGCAATCTAAGTGCTCAAAAGTAGAGTAACCATCAAGTAGGTGACAACATATTATTAGAAGGGAGTGGGGTACAGATGTCAGAGGTCACAGTCCTTAGAAGCAGCCAGGTGTGACAGAACACAGCCTACCACTCCCTGAGCACCAACCTTCAACACATAGTGTCTGGTGCCACAACATGGAAGGTGACATGCTTTTTGGGCAATGTGAGGAACAGAAGTTACAAATAACTCACTTTTGCAAAGAACTATGGATGAATTCATCTGTTGTGTGTTATGTGACAAAAAAAGAAAGAAAAAATTTCTCTGCCTTGCCAGAATAAATACTTTTTAGTAATGCCTTTTTGGTAAGGATTGATGGGACACTTTCCATCCAAGATCTTGAGTGGGGAGGGAAGGATCTAGACTCCACATGGGCATGTTACTTTCTCAGCAAGTATGTCAGGGGTGTGGAGGTGTGGAATATGAAGACAACACTTTAAATGTGTTTGTTTTTGTATTATAGTAATAACATTTAACATGAAATCCAGTCTTTCTTTTTTTTGTATTTTTGAGACAGGGTTTTACCATGCAGTTCAAGCTGGCCTTGAACTCACTTTGTAGCCCAGGCTAGCCTCAAACTCACAGCAATCCTCCTGCCTCAGCCTCTTGAGTGCTGGGATTACGGGTGTGCACCACCACATGAAATCCACTGTCTTAAAGACAATTTTTACTTATTACCAGACTATCTAAATTGTTTAGGCAGGAGGTAACTATTTTCAGTTTGAGAAACTTTCTGCTTTAAAAAAAAAAGTTTACTGAGATGGAAGTGGAGGGGAAGTAAAGGGAACAAGATAAAATTCAGTTAAATTTCCAAACACCTGCACAAAGAATGTAGACAGCTGAAGCTATTAGTACAGGCATCATGTCATCTCTGTCTACTAAACTATCACTGGATTCTGATATGACATAGTGCTTGGATTGTAAAGAAGCAGGAAAAGCCCTGTTTTGCAGACTCTCTCTCCCTGCCCAATAAGTAGGAAGGCCAGATATTTCTAATCAATGAAAATTCTAGAGTATTACACCTCAGTGAAAATGAGAGACATAGCAGGAGCCTGAGGTTGGCATGTGCCTTCCTGGTGATCTAATTAATGTTTGTAATAAGTATAGCACACTAGCAAATGTGTTGGCTGTTTCCTTACTGTCCTGCTCAATGTAGTTGTCAAGTAAGAAAGCCCCTGATGGAGTTCCCTGTTGTTTTGATGCTCATAGGCCTGTCTCAGACTCTGGCATAAGACACCTCCTGGCTCTTCTCCCAAGACAAATTTTGGGGTGCATCTAGTTACACCCACACCACCACTAGAGTCAAAGGTCTTCTCCACTGTACCTGGGCGGGGGGTAAAAGCCTCAGGACTTCGCTAGTTGGTTGTGCCCTCTCTGGCCTGCCCCAGTTCATCACTGAAAATAGATCTACCTTTCTCAGCATGCCTATCACTCAGAAAGTCATGTAATTAACTCACTGTTAATTGCATTAGTTATCACAGTAACCCCTGATTAGGGAGGTCCAGATGTCCCCATTCTCTCCCTGTGAAAATTCTTACTCCAGAATCTTCTCTAAAAGTTTAGAAAAATGAACTGTGACTAAGAAGTGCCTCGAATTCCATGACAGAGTCATATGAAATAGCACTGTAAGGTCTGGAAAGGCACTGCAGGTGTCCTCGTGCCTGAACGCATTGCTTAGACTAACCTGAAAGGAAGAAATTGTCAGTGTGTGTGCTCTGTTAACTGAGCAACCAGCATCAAGAGTGAGTTTGGCACCCTCAGCAGTGAGCTGCTGTGACACTGTGCTGGAGGAATGGCTCAAATGAGAAACATGTTTCTGGACAGAAAAGGGAAAGAGAATCTATGGACTAAGATATGTAGGAGACAGAGTATCCATCACAATGTGTGCACTTTATCTGAGTCCTACTTTGAATAAAGTGACTATGGAATAATTACAGATGTGTATATAAATATATATTTTTATGAGAAATAAAGTTTTTTAGAGGACAATGGCATGATTATGCTTTGTAAAAAATCATTTTCTCCTACATGTTACAGTTGGAAGTATTTATGAACCAAATGAATCAGTATGAAAATCATCATTGTGGAGGGAAGGGATCTAAATTTTTAAATAGAAATTGGTCACAAACTGATCACTGTCAAGGCTTAATATTTGATGCATGAGGGCTCATCACATCATTATTTTGGCTTTACATTTAAAATTTTCTATAATCAAGTTTCTAAAATTCCTTTGGGAAAAAGGAAAAAAGGTATCTAGAAAAAAGCAGCACCTGCCCTGTGTTTGAGTCTGCAGTAGGCTTTGAGTACACTGGACGAGGAAAGCAATCACCCGCACACATTTCTAGCACCACAGGTCCACCTTGTGTGGACAAGGGAAACGGCAAGTCCCTGCTCTCTGCAGACAATATGGGTGTCCAGCCCCCATCCTGCATATTCACGAGGAGCCTGGGGACAAAACAGTAGCCTTAGATTTCCACTTTCTCACACAAAATCCAACTCCTAGACACCTGGAGCCCTGAAGTGTGAACTGCATGGACTTGATTCTGGATGGAACGATTCTTAGAAGGAGGTGACAGCCATCACTGCCTGAACATAATGAACACAGCAGTCCCTCTAGTAAGTTCTTGCTCAGGTCTAAGCTACACATAAGCCCAGACAGATCCAGAAGGAGCTGTGGGTGAGGAACAGGAAGTGAATAGATTTTAAATAAAATTAAGAATTGATGGAGGGGATTAAAAAAAAGTTTTAAAATGTATTAAAAGGAAAAGAAGCCAAAAATATTTTTAGACATTATCATCTTTGGGTACAAGTATCTACAGATTAATCAGTGAAACCCAAAAGATTAGCCATAGGACAAAGAAGTTCAGTCAAGTCAAGACCCAACGGCAACCAAGAGCAACCCATTGCCCCTATGCAAGAAGAACAAAGAAATAACAGGAGAAGCATGTTGTCTTTGTCAACTTCAGGAAGAGGCTTATGGTGTGTGCCTTAGGGCCTTATGTCCTTCAGGACACTGTGTCACAGCCTCCCTCACTCCTAAGTGCAGATCCTGGCAATGCAGCAGCTCCAGCCACAGTCCCCCATACCCGTGAGTACAGTATTCTCAGAGGCCATAGGAGATTCACTCCACACCCAGAACAAAACACTTGCCATGCAGTAACACCCCACAGTCCTACAGCTGGCCTGTGACTACACTAACACAAGGAAGAAATGCTGACAAACACAGCAGTATTTATGAGTAACTGTTACAAATCCTCTAACAACTCGCTTCTACAAAAACCAAAAATCTACCACCTCACTGCCCTAAAAACAAAGGAACTCATATCTAAGGGCAGACATGCCCTTACATGACATTCTGCCCTGGAGATGGGATGTGGAACTTGGCTCTAATCGCCCTCAATCATGGGTCTAAGACAATCCCACCACAGGCAGACAAACACAGCCACTCCAAATAGTAACTTACTATATGTAAAGATGACATTTCAAATCACTGGGTGATATAGACTGAATGTTTTTCTTTCTAAAATTCACATGTGGAAGCCCTAACTTCCCAGGAGATTGTATTTCCAGAATAGTAAGAAAACAAATGTTTTCACCATTAAAACTGGCATTTTGTCAGAGCAGCCTGAGAACATGCACAGAATGGATCAGGAGTAAATCAGCAACAAATTTGATTTACTCTTGTGACAGATAACACAAGAAAGCCCACAAATCTTGTCATTAAACCAGCCAGGGACACCAAGAGGAACCCCAACAACATTTACAATCAATAGTTCACAGAACAGGAAGACCTAAAGCCAGGCCACATGCACAGAACTTTTATCCATACACAAGACACTCCTTCAAACAAGGGAGCTGAACTTTGGGGCTGGGGACCAGAAAGAATGCAGAGACAGTGATCTTCAGAGCAATTTCTTACAGGCAGTGATTCTACACTATCTACAGCATGTGGTATTTATGAGTAACTGTTACAAATCCTCTAACAACTCACTTCTGCAAAAACCAAAAATCTACAACTTCACTACCCTAAAAACAAAGGAACTCATATCTAATGGCAGACATGCCCTCACATGACACTCTGCCCTGGAGATGGGATGTGGAATTTGGCTCTAATCACCCTCAATCATAGGTCTAGGACAATCCTACCACAGGCTCAGTGGCACAGCACCTGCCAAGTATATACAAGGCCCCAAGTTTGAACCTGATCACTGCAAAAAGAGTTGTTCTACCAGGCTAGAGTGAAACTCCACACTGGCCTTAAGGAAACAATAGCTCTGTGCCCTGCCTTTGAGGTCACTTCCCTCAGCCAAACATTTCAAGGAAATTCTGGCAACCTGAATGAGGTTGGGGGCACAGTGCTCTCCAGCTGAGCTGCTGACCCTGACTACAGCCTCCAAGACTCCAGAGAGGACACAGGGACAAAAGAGAGAGGCATGAGGATCACTGTGAGTTTGAGGCCAGCCTTGGCTACATAGTGAGTTCCAGGTCATCCTGAACTACACAGGAAGACCCTATCTCAAACACCACCCCCAAAGAAAAAGACAGAGACAAAAGGGTTATTTCCCTCTAGTGACTGCCTTCTACTGACCTGAACAAAGTGAATGCTGTTGTTGAGAGCTATTTAAATGAACTGAGGATTAAGATATTAACAATTGAGAGCATGAATTATGTTTCTGTGTAAAGAATATTGTTAGCCTATAGCTGGCCCTCTGTAAGAGGTAAAGTTCAAGAGGAAACAGTCTTCTTCACAAAAGAGACAGTTTAGTAATAATGGTCAAGAAATTTACATATACTAGAAGTGTTAGGGGAAGTATAATAAAATTCTTTAAAGTTTAGACCCAATACATTTAACAAACTACAATGAAGAGCAGCTCTTGATGTTTAAAATCAGTGTGTAAGCTAAAGGCACACATTTTCCATCCTACTTCTGGGAGATTCAATTAGGCAAAAAGACCTGGTGGCACACAGCACCCACATGCACATCATGTATATACAGGGCCTGAGTTCCACCACCCAGCACCCTCTCATTGTCCACCCAGCAGATGCTAGCAGCACCACACCCCTGGGCTACAACCACCAATGTCTCTGGCACAGCAATGTCCTCAAGAGGCCACAGAAAGGACGGAACCTTGCTGTGTTAACTGTGTTTTGTATGTCCAAACCAAATTTAACCATTTTATTTAAAATTTTTGGTCCACATTACAAATTGTGACTGTTTTGTTACAAACTCTGACATATAAAAATGTACTTTCTCTTGAAAACTGATGGAATTTGGAAAAATTTACACTCTATATTTAATGAGTTGTCCCTAGCAGTGTCCCCAAATTTATTTTTCCCTGCAGTTTCTTTGACCTTTCCATAAACCAACTGGGGGATGAAAGATGACAACACACATGTCCCGTGTGTAAATTTTCTGATGCACAAGAAAAATCAATCATGCAAAAGCTGAACTGGCAAGGGTGGGCTGTCTGTGTCACAATATGAAAAACTCACATACAACAGCTCAGAAAACAGAAAAACCGAGTATGATTTTCTCACTAAGGCAAAGTATACAAGGAGACTGTGGGGTGGAAGCGGCAAAATCTCTGCTCCCCTTAGTCACTTCCTAATCTCACTTCAGCTTTCTCCACCAACACTCCCAGGGCCACCTGGGGATCATGTGGATTCAGCCTCACAGGGCATACAACTTGGTTAAGAAGTACCTCATGGTCATTGCCTCACTAGGAAGTAATGCCCAAGACTAGATTTACAACACCCAACAGTGTCCAGGCACATGGTCCCACCACAATGATGGGAAACCAAGCAATGTGGGCCAGTCTACCAATGAAAAAAAGAGTGCGCTTGGGGATACAGCCACCTTTACATAATTTCTCAGGTTTGCTGAGATGTCATGGCTAATAAAATGTTTTCCTACACTCACAGGATCTTTCTCCTGCCTGAGTTTTTTGATGTATGGTAAGGACTGGCTTCTGACTGATTTCCTCTTCATTGCTCACAAGGTGTCTACCTTGTGTGAGTTCTCTGATGCCTGCTGAGATGTGACTTCTGGCAAAAGGTTTTCCTGCATTCATTACATTCATAAGGTTTCTCTCCTGTGTGAGTTCTCTGGTGCACAGTGAGCACTGATTTCTGATAGAAAGACTTCCAACATTTGTTACACTCATAGGGTTTCTCTCCTGTATGTGTTCGCTGATGCACAGTGAGGTCTGACTTCTGATAGAAAGACTTCCCACATTCGTTACATTCATAGGGTTTCTCTCCTGTGTGTGTTCTCTGATGCACAGTAAGTTTTGATTTCTGATAGAAAGTTTTCCTACATTCTTTACATTCATAGGGTTTCTCTCCTGTGTGAGTTCTCTGATGTACAGTGAGGTCTGACTTCTTATAGAAAGATTTCCTACATTCATTACATTCATAGGGCTTCTCTCCTGTGTGAATTCTCAGGTGTAAAATGAGGTCTGACTTCTGGTTAAAAGATTTCCCACATTTATTACACTCATAGGGTTTCTCTCCTGTGTGAGTCCTCTGATGTCTGCTGAGGTTCGACTTCTGGTTGAACGATTTCCTACACTCATTACATTCATAGGGCTTCTCTCCTGTGTGAGTTCTCTGATGCACAGTAAGGTCTGACTTGCGGTAGAAAGATTTCCTGCATTCATTACATGCATAGGGTTTCTCTCCTGTGTGAGTTCTAGGTTGTGAAGTGAGCCCTGACTTCTGGTAGAAAGATTCCATACATGTGTTATACTCATAGGGCTTCTCTTCTGTGTGTTTCTTCTGGTCAGTTGTAAGGTATGCTTCCTTAATGAATATTTCACCACAGTCACTACATATGTGGGGTTTCTCTCCTATGTTCATTCTCTGATATTTAGTGAGTGCAGGGTTTGAGTGGAATGTCTTCCCACATAAGTTACATTCAAGCATCTTCCTCCCTACCTGAGTTATCTTTTGGACAATGAGAGCTGACTTATCACAGGCTTGCCCATGTTGACTATATTCATAGGACTCTCCCACATGCACCTGCTGATGTATGAAGAATACTGCCTCTGTGTTGACAGCCTTCATTTCTCCACTATGCTCAAAATCCTGCTGCCCATTTTGAATCCTGTGACGCTGACTGAGATACTCAGGATGTCCACGGGATTTCCCAACCATACCATGGGTATCAGGTCTTGTTCCAGCAGGCATCTCATCAGGCACACTAGGGAGGAGCACATTCTGATACACAATAAACTCTTCAGTCCTCATTCCTAAGTAGTTTTCATTATTTATAACCAGCTTTGAAATATGATTGGAGCTCAAATCAAATGTTCTTTCTAATCCAGCTTGTTCCTCTGTTGCCTTGTTGTTGGTGATCACAACTTGCCACAGACATCTGTCTGGACTGTCCTGGCTGGTCTTACCCAGGTCTTCCACTTTCTGGACATCTAAAATGATCAATAATGACAAACATACTCCTAAGCCACATTAAGCATTTCTTATGGAATGCTCATGTAAAGGTAAGGAAGCTTCTTCCCATCCTACTGGCTAAAAATTATAAAATACCAATAACAGGTATAGGCTTATGGTAAGTATATGGAAAGTATATGGCTTATAGTAAGTCATTATATTCACTTTTCCCCTAAAGTGAATATAATGAGTAATTTAATGCTTTTTACAATATTGTGTTTTTCTCTGTTTCTTCAAGGTTTTTTTTTTTTTTCTTTTAATATCTGAGGAAATATTTAGTCAAAATATTTCATTGCTGCCTAGTTGTAGTTTTTTGTTTTTGTTTTGTCTTTTGAGACAGGGCTTCACTATGCAATTTGGGCTGGTCTTGAACTCTCTTTGTAGCCCAGGCTGGCCTTGAACAGGCAGCAATCCTCCCACCTTAGCCTCTTGAGTGCTGGGATTACAGGCATGAGCCACCATACCCAGCCCTGGTTGTAGTTTAAAATTAACTGTTGTTCATCTGCCATTGGTTTTCCGTGATCTTCCAAAATATTTTTTCTTTTTAGTTGCAGGCATTTTGTACTGCTTCTCTTATCCTTTAGTTTTGAAGATGGTAAGATCTCTTAGGATCAGCTATGGTTGGATGCATAATAGAACCACTTCCTTGCCTGGAATCTAAGTATGAATGTCTCCCGAGAGGAAGGATTTGTACCTACATTTGTTTAGTCTTTCCTCTTCCCTGGAGAATGGCTATAGGGACCTGTGGGAGATTTCAACTCTTTCCTTCCCCATCCTAGATAAAAAGAATGTCCTCCAAATTCCAAATATAACCTAATATCCTCTGAGTCTCAAAACTCTAACACAATTCCACCACCTGGCCACCCTGTCCTGGTTCTGTACCCCCAGATTGTACCCACCATTGCAACAATCCAGCCTTGTTCCCCAGGTCCTGCTGCAGCCCTGCTTGATGACAAGTTGCTCCTGAAGCTTTTGTTCAATAAAATGGCATTTCATCTGCCTCATTTTACAGAAAATGAAATTTACCATACATTCTTTATTCTCTTTGTTGTTTAAGAATGATGTCCACAAAGAAGAGGGGAAAATTCTAACTTCAAACTCCACTCCCACACAGAAATCGGAGCTCCTCAACAGAGTTCAGGACTGTGGGAACTGGGAAAAAGACTGCTGAAAACAGCCCAATACAGCCTCATCAGCTGGGTTCTTTCCACCCAGACCCCTTCCCAGGACACAACTGACCTGTAAGGGTCGGGCTTGGGTGTTCTTCTCCCATCCATGGCTGTGCTCCCTGCTCCAGTTTGATGGTCTCCTCTGGGCTGGGGGTGCAGTGCCCTGTTAATGGGAAATGGTGGAGAGTTCTCCCTGGGTTAAGTCCTCCCTGGTACCCTGACTCTGATGTCCTGACATACAAGTGTGACTCATAAACCTCTTCCCTCAAAGCTACTACTGATTTCCAAAGTTGTGTATCTACCAGCGATATACACTCTCTTAGATTATATATTCACCTACATATTATATAATAAATTGGGACACTGTCATCTCAAGAACTGCCTCCCCTTAGAACCCTTCCTAAAATACCCCATTTCCTACCTCATCCTGGTAAAGCATTCTTTATGGCTCTTATCTCACAATGGATATACACAGTCTGCCCAAAAAATGTATACACAATTCAGGAGAAGAAAAATAGTATGATATTTTTTCAACACATGGTGCTACCCTCATATGGGGGACCCTAGGGAATGTCATATATCACAGAGAAGCCACTATAATGCCAGCCCTTAGAGAAGAAATTGAAAATGCATGCGCAGCAATCCCAGTGATCAAGGTTACCAAGCAGCAGTTTGTTGTACTAATAAATGTCTGGAAGCTAACAGTCACCACCTTGAGCACCTCTTGTAATTATAGAGGTCAAAGGTGACTTGTATTAATCTCATGATGTCTCAATAAATTTAGTATTAAAATATTTATAAAGTTTTTATTTTCCTAAAGTGTGTATACATTTTTTGGGTGGACTTTGTACTTGTTTGGGTTTTCTCTTTTGAAAGAACATAAACTCTTTAAAAGGAGATATATTTGTTTAATTACTATTATCTCCACAATCACAAAACACTAGCACTTATGAGTTGCCCAATTCTAATATGTATGGAAGGAATGAGTAAATGCATTAATAATAATAATAATAATAATAATAATAGTAATAGTAATAATAATACTATAAGGCCTTGAGAATAGAGGAAAAGGGGGCAACTGAGAACTTAAGAGAAACTCACACTAAAAGAGCCAGAAAATGGCTGGAGTTGTAGAAGTCTAAGAAAAGTAGGAGGTGGTGGACCTAGTCTTGAGAAGCTGTGCAGCAAGTAGCACAGGCATCTGACCCTGAGGAGCTGGAGAAACACTCCACAAACAGCCCAGCACAGCCCCATCAGCTGGACTCTGCTCTTCCTAGCCCCTCCCAAGGACACAACTGACCTGTGAGTGTATGGCTTGGGCCTTCTTCTCTCATCCATGGCTGTGCTCCCTGCTCCAGCTTGGCGATCACCTCAGGTTTGGGATTGCAATGCCCTGTTAGTTGGAAATGAAGCAGGACTTCTGGCATATTGCTATTTCAAGGACTTTGAAGAAAGCCAAATGCCAGGCATGATGACACATGCCTATAATCCCAGCACTTGGGAGGCTGAGGCAGGAAGGTGGCCATAAGTTCAAGGCCAGCCTGGGCTACATAGTAAGATCAAGGCCAGCCTAAACTATATAGTGAAACCCTGTCTCAAAGAAAGGACAGGGACAGGGACAGGACAGCACAGGACCAGACCGAACTGGACCGGACTGGACTGGACCAGATCAGACCGGAACAGAACAGAACAGAACAGAACAGAAAAGAGAGAAGGAGCAAAAGAAGGAAGGAGGGAAGAGAGAGAAAAGAAAGCCAACAGTATGGTTTCAGGAGCTGTACCATAAAGGGGCCAGTGTGAGCCTTTTGTAGGAGAGCAAAGATACATCCTTCATAGGCTGGACCCTTACACCTAAATGCTGTGAAACCATTTACCTGTTCTATATACTGAGAAGAAAGCACTTGTTCCTGGAAGTTACTGTAATATTTCACTCACCCAAGGACACCAGGCTGCTGTAGGTCTCCAGCATCACATCCCTGTATAGGGTCCTCTGAGCATCGTCCAGATCCTGCCATTCCTCCCAGCTGAAGTCCACAGCCACGTCCTCAAATGACACTAACCCCTGTAATGGCATGTTTCTCTTCACTCAAGTCATCAGCCCTACAATCTTCAGAACACAAAGTCTGGGAGATCAGTGTGTGTGTGTGTGTGTGTGTGTGTGTATACAAGTGTGTGTATATGCACACATATGTGAGAGGGAGCTTGTTCTACACTCTGCATGGTGGGAGAAAGAAAAACCACAGCAGAAACATCCTGCCTCAGCACTGATTTGTTAATCACTAAAAATACCATCCTGAAGTTTCCCATATAGATTTGGGAATGTCCATGTTGCCAGGATAAAGGCAGGACATGAATTCTCCACTAAGGAGCACATGATCTGCTATGATGACATGAAGCACAAACACATGACTGCAATCAGCTAATTTAGATACAAACTCAAGGTAAGTCAGAGAAATAAGGAAGTAAAAAAAAACCTACATTTTTCTGTGTTATCAGGTTGTGCTTCACTGAGAAGTCAAAAATGTTTATATGTTCCAAAAGAATATGCCTGAGGAAAAAGAGACCAGAACAGTGCAATCACGAAATCATAAAAAACACACAGCACATTAACAAAAGTAAAAAAGATACCTTTCTAGGTAAGCAGTCCTGAGCTGTGATGAGCGAAAAAGGCAGTAAGGGCATTTGACAATCTGATTACAGAATGATTCTGACTTAGATACTCAACATACTTCCAATAATAAATACTTCATATACTCACTGCTGTTAGCAAATTACCTAGAGATTAATGTTATGTTCACAGGCCCCCTTATATTTCCCTCCTAAATTCAAAAGAATTCCCAGTGTGCATATGACAGTGAATATCATCCACCTTCTAAAACATATGGCACAAATAATAAGAGGCCAATAAAATTTGCATTGACAGTCAACCCTAAAAGGACAACAAATAGCTTACAGGAGACCAACTTTGAGGTAGAAATGATTTCCACTTGGAGAGATCTGGTCTTAGTCACATGCTTAATCAACAGAACCTGGCACTGTCAGAGCACTGTTAAAGTTATCAGAGATCAAAGAAAGCACTTTAATTTAAGAAAGCGTTTAATTTTAGACTGAGTATTATTTTGTACAAAGAATTAACAATCATCTTATATGTTGTGATACAAACTATACTTATTTAAAATGTTCAATTAAGAAAAAAACAAGGGAGAAACTTTATGACATTGGATTTGGTTATTTTTTCTTGGACATCAAAAACCTAAGTAAAAAAAAACAGATAAGGGGAGGGAAGGAAGGGGATGAAAAAGGAATCAAGATGTATTTTGTACATATACCAACTCCCCACAAGGAATGTAAACATTATGTACTACACATATATACCAATAAAAAAACAGGTAAGGTAAACTAGAAAATTAAGACATTTTGTGCATCGAAAAGCAGTGTCAACTGGTCAGTGGATTTTGCTGTAATTTAGGTTACTAGTGAACTTCTGAAGAAATGAATTGAGAATTCACTGAGTAGGCTAAAGTACCAATGAGCAGAATCTACCAGAAAATACAACTTAGCAAAGCTTGCTGTATACCCTACAGACACACAAGGTGAGGAAAATGTACACACAGTTACTCCAGGACAAAAGGATGGCTCAGTCTTCCAGGCTGGCCAAAAACTATCTGGGACCACACTATTTTATCAACTTCAGAAAAGCCTATGTTAGGTGGTTAAACATGACCAGTGACAACAATGGGTGCCTCAAGTCTCCCAATTCAATATGTCATCTAATGAGGGTGACTGCCTCTCATCATGACATCAGAAAGACCAGAGACAAACCTGCACTCAACCTGGACACTCTAAGGTTTTGTAATCTGCTAAATCTATATACTAACTTTATTTATGTATACTTCCCTAAGGCTCAATTTTTTTGTTTGGTTGCGGGGGGCGGGTGTTTTTTAAGAGTAGGAAAATTTATTAGGGAAAAGGAATGAGGAATAGGAATGGGGAATAAAAATAGCTCCTGAGAGGCAGGAAGGGTCCCAAATGGGTTGCCCCTGAGTCTCAATCTTAGTTTTCTACTTTTCCACCTTAATTCCTGGACCCCCTAAAGTTCATTATATAAGATGTAAAACAAAATGAGGAATAAATAACTCACCAGAGATTTATTCCATTTTTGTTGCTCTTGGAAATGCACAGAAGATTCTGGAAGCATAGCTGGGACTAGAGGTGAACAGAGTGGAATCATAAGAGAATGCATGTGGCTGTGTCCTAAATTCTCCTGCTCAAAACATTAAACATGAGCTGGATAAGAAAAAAATGGGGGAAAAGAGGCTCCTGTTGGAGAACAGCCCTTTACATCTCAAAGAAGGATATCAGTCAGAGATATAGTTCAGTGACATAGCACCTGCCTGGCAAGTGCAAGGTCCTTAGTTCAATTCCTGGTACCAAAAAGAAGAATCAAATAAGGATATCAAAGTCCCTACAACCACACAACCATAAGCCCATTAGGTGGTACAGATTAGAATAAAAATTCATTTTGGGCTTATTTAAAATAGCAGTTACCCACGGATTGATCAACAATAACATTCCCCAAAGACACAACTGAATCATTTAAGCAAAAGGAAAACACACTGTGCTTTCACTAAAATTTTTGCTAATGAAATACTCTTGGAATGTATAAACTATTTTCCCACTAATGCAGGGATACACCCTAACACTCCACATGAGTGTTTCCCCTATATTCCCTGCTTTTGTACACTTAAACTTCATGGAAAATATGCATGTTGACATCCAACTATTTTCACCCACAATTACAAATGGAAAATGTATATAGTATATATTTCTTGAGATGTACCACTCCAATAATGGTTCCCAATGTATCTCCCAATATCCAAACACTCATAAAGTACCCTTGGACAATGACTTGGACTCTGCCATTTGACTTGTCTTGACCAAGGCACAGTATATAAAATGCAGGCACAGACTTGAGAAGCACTTGCCTACTTGTGCTAGTTTTCTTATATAGTCATATTGTGAAGAAGCTTGGAGCTGTCCTACTGGAGACACAGGGCCTGAGCATAACTTGCTGGCCTTGTGAGTGAAGCTATCTTAAAACAATCAGCCACAGTCAAGGTACCAGATGACAAAAGCCTTTTCTATGATCCAAGCAATACTAGTAAAAATGCCCAGCTCAACCCACCATCAAATGTGGATCCACAGAACTTCAAACAAAATGGCTGAGTACTTCTGACGGTTATGTGTTGGCTGGTTTGTTAATATAGCAAATACTGTTCTATCTAATCATCCAGAACTTATTACTCATTGTTTTTGAACAAAATTATGTATAAGAGAAAGTCTTAAAATGTAATTAAATGAACTGTATGGCTACATATACAAGTATTAAAACTCACAAAACTTTGTGGACTTCAGTTAGGTTGCTGGTGCTAGTACAGGCTACATAAATCACTAAAAAGCAAATGTATGCATATTAATAGACTGTCTTAAATTTTTACTCATTATAAAATGTCTAGTGTTTGGGTTTTTTTCTTTTTTTCCGGAACAGGCTCTTGCTATGTAGTTTAGACTTTAAACTGGCTTCATACTACTAGTGATCCTCCTGCCAAAGCCTCCCAAATGCTGGGATGACAGGCATGTGCCACCACTACTACCATGTTTACTTTTTTTTTTTTTTTTTTTGTCTTTTTGAGACAGGGTCTTGCTATGCAGTTCAGGCTGGCCTTGAGCTCACTTTGTAGCCCAGGCTGGTCTCGAACTCACAACGATCCTCTTGCCTCAGCCTCCTGAGTGCTGATCAACAATAACATTCCCCAAAGACACAACTGAATCATTTAAGCAAAAGGAAAACACATTGTGCTTTCACTAAAATTTTTGGGATTTTTGGGATTACAAGTATACACCACCACACCTGGCAAAAACTCATCTACTTTGGTTTTTTTTGGGAATTGAACTCAGGACCCTGCACTTGCCAGGCAGGTTGTTGTACCACTGAGCTATCCCTGGCCCTTAGCATGTTTACTTTAAAAAAACAAAATGGGCTGGGGATTTAACTCACCAGTGCATTGCCTACCTAGCAAGCATGAGGTCCTGAGTTCGATTCCTGGTACCTCCCAAAAAACACACATACAACAACTCTGTTACAGGTTGAGTATCCATTATCTAAAATGTTTGTGACCAGAAATGTCTCAGAGTATTTTGGATTTTGGGATATATGCATAGGTTTTTCTGAATGAATATCCTTAATCTGGAAAAATGGAAGAAAATTTCCATGCAGTTTACTTTTCCCATTTTAAGTAATGTAAAATAAGTTCATTTTTTTTTTGAGAATTTACTATTTTTAACAAGAGACTAATAACCATTAAGTGGAACACTCTTGTGTTAGTAACATGTTGAGGTCACATAATCAACAGAAAGTGCTACAGATAAAAAAGATAGGTGTGGTTAAGGCAAGGTATTCTAAAGCAATGTATGTGCCACACTGACCTCAGCTTTGCAAAATCAATCTTAAAAGTGAAATAAAAACCTGTTCTGACTAAATTGTGGCAAAATGAATAACACTAGCTAAAAATGAAGATGTCTAATATCTTAAATCGTGTTACCCTAGGCAAGACACATCACTTCAAATCCAATTTTTTTAATCTTTCATATAAAGCAGAAGAATCTTGGCAACCCTTTTTATTTATTTATTTTTTTTTTTTTTAGACAGGGTCTCACTGGGCAGTTCAGGCTGGCCTTGAGCTCACTTCATAGCCCAGGCTGGCCTCAAACTCACAATGATCCTCCTGCCTCACCCTCCCAAGTGCTGGGATTATAAGCGTGTGCCACCACACTCAGCCAGCAAACCCTTCCTGAAATAACAAGAACCATTAGGCTAAAGGGAGCACCAATACATCTCAAGATGTCAAATTTGGTGACAGATTAGCTTTGAAGAGAGAGACTGAAGGAATAGGAATGAGGTTAGAGAGCACTGCTGATATATCCTCCCACATATGACAGGGCAACCCTCCAACCCAAACTCTACTCTCATGCTCCCTCCAATTAGTAACACTGCGAGGTCCTGATTTATCCTTCAGTCCAGCTCACTGCTCCCTCCTGATAGTTGGCTGAAACCTTCCAACAGCACTTAGTCGTTAGGAGCTTCAGATGAAGTACTACCACCCAAATCTTGCGTACTCTGGGCAGAGGACCAAAAACTGCTTGGGCCACGCAAAGCTACGATGTTCCCCTTCTTGAGACCCTTCTGCCTCTGCTCTGAAGTGCTAGTGAGGGCGTTCAGACCAGAGAGGTATTCTTTTGAACGGGATGCCCTTCTTCAAGCTTTGCTATACCAACATCAAACAATACAGGAATATCATTCAGTACCCCTATTTCCCATGTAGAACTGTCCCTGGAAACTAGCTCCTATATGAACTTATGTAACTTCAAAGCAGGAATCTTAGGCAGGCTGCACCTCGATGCAGGTGGGGATCAGAAAAGTCACTTGCTAAGGAGACACCACAAATACAACTGCTGCACAGCACAACTCCGTAAGCAGAGACAACAATTTCTCTGGAAATCTGACGGCATTTAACTGCAACTTGTGTTCCTGGCTTCTGCTTTTCCCATCCCCTATATGGGCACCTGAAAGTTGTCGCCATCTGATTTGCTCTCTTGTCTGTCTACGCTTACGTTGCAGACGGGTAAAATACATGTCTCTCAGGTTAACAAGAGGATCCTTCAGTGAAAGAGCAGGAATGAAAACACAACCTCTCCACTCACGCGATCTGTACACCCGCCACCAGCCTGCTCGCAGGGATTCTGGAACCAAGGTCTTACAACTAGAGGCACACACCCGCCTTCTGGCAGCACCGACTCTGACAAAGCAACGATGAAAGCCCAGCCCGAGTTGCCCTCCCGAGCCCCGCACCTGTGGCACCCACGCAAAGTCGCCTCCCTGGCCGCCCAGCCCGCGGCTCGCGCCTGCACGTTGGATCCCTGCCAGCGATCCACCCACGTCTCTGGTCCCAGGGTCAGCTGAGGCTAGTGCCAACTGCTAACCAGCCTTCACAGACCCAGAAGCCACCCGAAGCGCCTCAGAGGAGCTTCGGAGCCGCGCAAGGACCGGAATTTCCGGGCGGAAGGCGCCGAGAGGGCGGGGCGGCGCACGCGCAGAAAGAACACAGAAGCGCGGACCGCAAGGCCTGGCGGGCGGTGAGCGAGGAGTGGATACTGTACGTCCCGCAAGCCTCGATGCCCGCCCGCGGGTCGCAGGGAGGCAGGGCTTGTTTTCGGGTCGCACTAAGGGGCTTGGTTGTGTCCAACTGCACGAAAGATACGAGGGATGTAGGTCTGCTTCCAAGAAATCCTGGCTTACAGCCTAAGGCTTTGTGGAATGAACCCGGAAATTCGGATGTGGGCGGAGCATTGATAATCTAATTGTTAGTGTTCTAGTAATATACTCGCGGCTGTAGATCCGCTCTACTTTTTTATAGATGCTTTCTAAAGCACAAACGTTATCTGTATTTTACTTTAAAACAAACAAGAAATTAACATGGTAACTCTCTTCGCACCTTTAAAGACATTTGTTCTCAGGCACAGAACTGTACTGTGAGAGTTAGTGGATTGTGTTCCGCAGAGAAGGAAACAGTGCTGTAACCAACATGCAGGGAGAAAGTAGCAGGTTATGCAGCAGGTGCTCCCACAGTCCTTGTGCCAGTGTACATTTCCAATGTCTGATAATTACTCAGAAATTACCAGTTTCCATTTGGGGGACGAGCTCATAGGCTAGAAAAATGATAAAATAGGATCTCATTAAGCTTTATTAAAGAAATTTATAGGAAACTTTACTAAAAGTGATTTCTGCTTCTACAAGTAGACTGCAGTTAGAACAATCCAAAAGAAAGACAAAGGAGGAAAAAAGACGCTATACTGACAGGTGCCAGGTTACACATTAGCATAAAAATTTATCAATAAGAATTAAAAAACACTGAAGATGCTAGAAACATAAAAGACCAGGAAAACCAGCCTCCCTCACCCACCTGATAAAATGCAAAGGAGATAAGGGGCAGCCACCTAAACACCCTTATTTAGTATGTAAGATGTACACACACACACACACACACACACACACACACACACACCCCTACATGTATGTATGTTCCCACTTCAACATAACTATATTATTGCATCAGGCACACATATGTACCCTTTACTTAATCATTAACTCTAAGTTACTTTTCTATGAGCCCACACACTTACCACAAAGAGACAGGAAGAAATCAAATAGAAGGAATGCAGGCAGACATGCCTAAATTAGGATCAAAGACAGGAGAGCAAATCTGATGGGGACAACTTTCAGAGAGATAAAGACGAAGATCCACTAGAGTATTTCACTTTCAAATACTACCTACTTGTCCATACTAGAGTAGTGGTCTGTCAACTCTTTCTCTCTTTCCCTAACTTCAAATAAATCGTCTTTTATCTTATACTTTCGTTTTTTAGTTCTTTACTGATGTCAGGTTTAGGATCGCTGGTAGCTGCATTTTTCCAGGAGATCAGTGGCTTGCTGTCCACCCCTGGATGCATCTACCCATTGATGTATCCAGTATTTAGGACTTTTTATTCTTGTGTTTTGTGAGATGGACTTAAAACTCTTGTCTTTTCCTCATTTTGGACACAAAGTTGGGTGTGCCTAATAATCCCAGCAATCTGAGAGGCTGAGGCAGGAGGATCAAAATTTTAAGCCCAGTTTGGGCAATTTGGCAATTTCAGGAAATGGTCTTTATTTAAAAAGAAGGAGAAGAAGAAGAGGAAGGAGGAGGAGACCACCAGGGGTCCAGCAAAGTGTGAAGGCCATTGGTTCAATCTCCAGTCCTTGAAAAAGAAATGAAAGGAAACAGGTCTGCACAAGGTTTCTGGGCACCTAGGCTGCCATCACTATTCCTCTTCAAAGAGAAATACAGGGCTTAAATGACAGGTTGATGTGGGCTTGAGTGTGGAATAGAAAATGAAGGGGAGAAGTTTAGCGATGGATCGGTGAAGGTGCAAGAATTGATCCTTGCCCAAGACCTGTCCCTGTTTTTCTCTTTTCCTAATGTCTGCCACGCCTTGTTTGAATTCCTGTCTTTTCTGATCCTACAATTACCCCTGTTACTCAAGGTTGCAGATCTAGGGAACTCATTTTTGATCTTGCCAGAGTACTATTTCCATAGACTTTGGAATTGCTTATTCTGCTCAGTCTCTGGGATGCCTGTACTCTTAAACACGTATTGGTATGGTATCTGGGAAGCTTCTGAGTACAAGATAATTGGCAAGGATTGAGAGGGACTCCTATATCAGTGCCTGCTATTCATCTCCAGTATGTGTTTTGTCATTCTCTCTCTTTGTGGACCTCTGTTGTTTATCCATCAAAACAGGGAGAGAATGGCACATTTAAACGTGCACAGCTCAACTTGAACCCACTTGTAATAATATAAAGGACAAAAATACAATCCCTTTCTTCCCCACCCCCACCACAGTAAAAAATCCCTCAGAGCCATGAAGAGGAGAATCAAAGATGATACCAAGTTATTTACAGCACTAGCCCTGTACTATACAGTTTTCAGTGCTCAAGATTACATTTCTTTGGTTAAATTTTTTCTAGTTAAATTTGCATCTTTCATTAAGAATTACCCAAATTTAAATGTCTGCATGTATCAGAACATCACATGGTACCCCATAAATATGTACAGTGTCTTCTGTTTATTAGTACATGTTTTCTGTCTGTATGTGGTGAGTTAGTACATATACCTAATATGTCTTAATTATTTCCACTGCCCCCCTTGCCCTCTCTTCCTTCTCCTTCCCTTCATTACCTGTTCCCCTCCCATTTGCAAAGGATCTATATCTCTATTCCATATTATCTTTTATTTTGCTTTTTAAGTTATTTATACTTTGAGTTTTTATATAAGAGAAACCATGTGATATTTACGCTTGTGTGTGATTTAACTTTAATTTTTTAATTAAGTTTGTTGGTACATTTTATATATACATAATGACCACTTTCATCAGAGGGACTTTGTACCTGTACATAGCTGTGAGGAGCCATGTGGGGAGCTTGAAGCAAATTGCTTCAAAGGCCAGAGTGTGTGAGGATGCATAAGGACATGACCTGCTGTTTGGTACAAGTGCACAAGGGGATACATTTATATAAGCATGACTTAGCAGAGATAACCACACATATGCCAGGTTTACAACAGTCCACAAGAACTAAACCCTGATAACAGCTAATATATACCAGCTGGACAATAAAGATGGTGTTTGCACCCTTTCTTTTCCTTGAGGACCTCACAAAAATACCCCTTCAACCCCTGGCCCAACAATGGCTTATCTCAATTCCTTTCCCCCTCCCCCATTCCCTTACATTCCATTCAACCCCTTTTCCCCTCCTTATTTACAAAAGCTTTGCTTCCATTTTTTCCTTGTTTTCTTGTTTTTTCTCTTCCTGTTCCTCTTTCCCTCTCTCCTCCCTTGTCCCCGTTCTCAACTAAGATTCTCACCCTATTTCATAATACATAGTATATATTCTGATCATTATTTACACTTTCAGTTTCTCACACCAGAGAAACAAGGCAATATTTACACATGTGTGTTCAATTTATTTCACTTAAGGGCATGGTTTTAAGGTGCATCCGTTTACCTAGAAATGTCTCAAGATTCCATTCATCTGTTGATGGGCATCTGGGTTGTTTCCAAGATTTAGCTATTACACACTGTGCTGCTATAAACATGGGTGCACATATATCGCTGTAGTATAAAGTTTTTCATCCTTTCAGGAAGGTACCATGAAGGAAAATAGATGGGTCAAATGGAACCTCTAGTTTTAGTTTGTCGAAGACTCTCCACACTGATTTCCTTAGTGATTGCAACAGTCTACACTCCCACCAATAGTGGAAAAGGGTTCCTTTTTCCTCACACCCCCTTCAGTATTTATTGACTGATTTCTTGATAATAGTGTCTTGGTTACTTTTCTCTCATTGCTGGGACAAAATACCTGATGCTCAAAATTAAGGAAGGAAAGGTTTATTTTGCTTACAGTTTGTGGAGCTTTCAGTCCATACTTGGCAGGTTACAAGGCACAGTGGCACATGGCAGAGGGCTACAGCTCATGGCAGCAGAACACAGCAAAAGCAACAGCACAAAAAGGGAGGAATGGCAGCAAGCAGCCTCTTCCTCTCCCTTACATATGTAAACTATCCACCGCAGGGTGGGTGTAGCTCTCAAACCCATAATCAATCAAACTCTAAAAGCCTGCCCCATGACCACATGAGGCTTTGGGGGGACACCCAGACACAAACCATAATATTCCACCACTGGCCCCACAAAGACTCATGTCCATCCCTTCATACAAACAGCATTTAGTCCATCTGCAAGAGTTGCCAAAGTCCTAACAGTTGCAGCATTGCTGAAGAATCCAAGTCCCAAGTCTCCTCCAAGATGTAAGGCAAACTCTTAGCTGTGACCCCCTGTACAAATGAAAAGTTAAACACTTCCAACATTCAATGGCACAAAATAAGCAGTACTATTCCAAAAGGT
>NW_004955514.1:95321-101358 GCF_000276665.1 Chinchilla lanigera
CCATGTTTGAATGATTCACACACGTCCGTGGGTGGGCATCTGCAGCCGGTGCATGGTGGGCCAATTGTGTCATTGTTTCTCTGTGTTGTGGCTGTTCTCAGTTGAGCGGCAGCAGCTGGCCTGGGGGCTGGCGCTCAACAGCACTCCCATCATGTGGCTCCCCCTGAGCCGAGGGCCCTCCTTCCGGGCTCTACAATGCAGGGAGAGAGCCAGCCCGAAGACTGGCGCTCCCTGCCTGTGGCTCTCCGTGCACCTGGGCCCCTCCTTCCGGGCGCCTACGAGGCAGAGAGCCAGCCGATTGGAAGTCCGGCGCTCCCCACCCGTGGCTCCCAGTGTACCGGAGGCCCTCCTTCCAGACGCCTATGAGGCAGGGAGCGAGCCATCCAGAAGACCGGCGCTCCCCGCCCATGGCTCTCCATGTGCCTGGGCCCCTCCTTCCGGGTGCCTATGAGGCAGGGAGCAAGCCACCCCAAAGACCAGTGCTCCTCACCCATGGCTTGCCGTGTGCCTGGGCTCCTCCTTGCAGGCGCCTGCAAGGCAGGGAGCCAGCCATTCGGAAGACCGGCACTCCCCACCCGTGGAAAAGCTTCTCAATAAGATGAGATCCCAGTTGATTCTTTGTAATATTTCCCTTGTTGTCTGGGTTTTGTTCATAAAGTCTTTGCCTACACCTATGTCTTCAAGAGTTCTACCTATTCTACTTCCCAGCAGATTTAGTGTTTCTGTTTTAATATTCAGATATTTTTTATTTTATGGAAAAATGTGAAACAAAATTTCACAACAAAAATAGGAGAATAACAATAGTTAATACATTGGGTATTGTTATCTTTAAAGCAGTTAATCAGAGTAAAATGTATGGGCATAAAAAAGTCTCCAAATGATATTAGCACAAAGCTTTTTTTCAATGAACTAAGAGAAATTAGTAGTGTAACTCTCTTGTGTTTTGGCTTTTTCCTTTTCCCTTCCTTCCTTCCCCATTTCTCCCATCCTAGATCCCTTCCTTTGGAACAATGTCTTCCTATTTCACAAAACTACTGTGCATTTTGGATCTTATTTACTTGTTCAGTTGCTCACACCAGGGAGGCAATATGATGTTTACACATGTGAGTCTGATTTATTTCACTTATGAGTATGGTCTCTAGTTGCATCCATTTGCCTATAAAATCTCAACTTTATCCATCTTTTTGGATGTGTAGTATTTCACTGTGTAAAAAGACCACACAGCTTTTTTATCCATTTCTGGGTTAATGGACATTTGGGTTGTTTCCAGGATTTAGCTATTACAAATTGTGATGCTATAAACATATGTGCACATATATCACTGTGGTATGATGTTTTTAATTCTTCCAGGAAGATATTCAGAAGGGGAATAGCTAGGTCAAGTGGGACCTCTAATCCTAGTTATTTTAGGAATCTCTGTACTGATTTTCACAGCGGTTGCACCAGTCTACATTCACACCACTCCTTTTCCCCACAACCCCTCCAGCATTTGTTATTGGCTCATTTCTTGATGATAGCCATTCTTATTGGGGTGAGATGGAATCTCAGTGTTGTTTTAGTTTGCACCTCTCAAATGACCAGTGACATTGAACACTTTTTTGATATATTTATTTCCCGTTTGTATTTCTTCATCTGAGAAGTGTGTATTCATCTCAGATACCCATTTTGATTTGGGTCTTTGAATGTGAGGGGGCATGATTTTTTTCAATTCTTTATGAGTTTCAGATATAACTCCTTTGCCTGAGGGACAACTAGTTTTAATTTTTTCCCATGTTATGGGTTGTCTTTTCACTCTCTTGGTGATTTCTTTTGATGTGCAAAATCTTTTTAGTAAGATGAGATCCCAATTGTTGACTCTTTGAAGTATTTCCTGTGTGATCTGGGTTTTGCTCATGAAGTTTCTGCCTACCCCTATGTCTTCAAGATTTCTACCTACTTTCTGTTCTAGTAGATTTAGCGATTCATTTTAATATTCACATCTTTGATCCATTTTGACTTTAGTTTAGTGCATGGTGACAGATGGAGGTCTACTTTTAATCTTTGGCATGTGGAAAGCCAGTTTTTCCAGCACCATTTATTAAAGAGACTATCTTTCTTCCAGTGAACATGTCTGGCTCCTTTGTCAAAGATAAGATGGCTGAGTGTGTTTGGGCATGCATCTGCATCTTTTATTCTGTTCCACTGATCTTCAGGTCTGTTTTGTTTTTCCCCAATACCATGCTGATTTTATCACAGTAGCTTTGTAGTATAATTTCAGGTCAGGGATTGTGATGCCTCCTGTTCTTGCCATTGTTGCCTGGAATTGCTTCTGCTATTCTAGATCTCTCGAATGAATTTTAGGGATGTTTTCTCTAGTTCTGTGAGGTATGCTGTGAGGTGTTTTGTTCAGGATTGCATTAAATCTCTATAACAATTTTGGAAGTATGGCCATTTTCACTATTTTGGTTTTTCCTGCCCAAGAACAAAAGATATCTTTCCATTTTCTGATATCCTCTTCAATTTCCTCTTCCAGAGAACTGTAATTTTCAATTTATAGATCTTTTACTTCGTTTGTTAGATTGATTCCTAAGTATTTTATATTTTGGGGTGCTATTGTGAAAGGTATGGTTTCCCTAATTTCTCTCTCACTGAATTTATTGTTTGTGTAAAAGAATAGAATTGATTTTTGAGTGTTGATTTTGTATCCAGCTACACTACTGAATTTGGTTATTAAATCTATAAGTTTTTGTTGCAGTTTTGGGGGTCTTCCATGTAGAGTATGATGTCATCCACAAATAGCAATAATTTAACTTTTTCCTTTCCTATCCCTATTCCTTTTATTTATTTCTCTTGTCTAATTGTTATGACTAATATCCAGAAATATATTAAATAGGGATGGTAATAGTGGACATCCTTGTCTTTTTTTCTGATTTTAGAGTAAATCTTTCAGTTTTTGACAGTTAGTACGATGTTGGCTGTTGGGTTGTCATACATGGCTTTTATCAGAATGAGATAAAGACCATCTATTCCGATTTTCTGTTGGATTTTTATTATGAATGGGTGTTGGACTTTGTCAAATGCTCTTTCTGCATCTATCAAGATGATCATGTGATTTTCATCCTTTGCTCTTTTTGTACTGTGTATTACACTTATTGATTTGCATATGTTGAACCAATCCTGCATACCTGCAATGAATCCTACTTGCTTACAGTATATAATCTTCTTGATGATTTGTTGCATTTTATTTGTTAGTATCTTACAGAGGATTTTTGTATCTATATTCATTAGAGAGTTGGCCTGTAATTCTCTTTTCTTGGTTCCTTCTCTGGCTTTTGCATCAGGGCAATACTTGCTTCCAGGAATGAGTTTGGGAGTGTTGCTTCCCCTCCTATTTCATTGAAGAGTTTGAGGAGTAAGGACATTATATCTTCTCTAAATTTCTTATAGAACTCGGCTATTTATCCATCAGGATGTGAGCTTTTCATTGTTGGTAGGTTTTTAATCACATTTTCAATTTCACTGACTGGTATTGGTTTACTTAGAATTTTTATATCTTCTTGATTCATCTTTGGTAATTCATATTTATCGAGTAATTGGTCCATTTCATCCGTGTTTTCCATTTTATTAGAATAAAGTTTCTTGAAGTAAGTATTGATGATCTTCTGGATTTCTTTAGGATCTGTTGTGATATCACCCTTTTCATCTCTAATGCATGGATTTGAGTCTTTCCTTTTTTTGATAAGGTTGGCTAAGAGTTTATAAATTTTTTTTTTTTTTTTTTTTTGGTTTTTTGGTTTTTCTCCGGTACCGGGAACCGAACTCACGACCTTGCACTTGCCAGGCAGGCGCTTTGCCGCTGAGCTAAATCCCCAGCCCAAATTTTATTTAATCTTTCAAAGAACCAACTCCTTGATTTCTTGATTCTTTGTATTGTTTTATTAGTCTCAATGGCGTTATTTTATGTTCTGATCTTTCTAATTTCCTCCTTCATACTTTGGCCTTGATTTCTTCTTCTGGATGCTTGAGATTCAACATTAGGTTGTTTATTTTAGCTCATTCTGTCTTCCTGATGTGGATGTTCACCATTATAATGATAATGGTGAACAGTAGGACAGCTGTTCATTGTGGACAGCTTTCATTGTGTCCATAATTTCTGATATGTTGTACCAGCAGTATCATTTAGTTGTAGATGTTGTTTCATTTCTTCTTTAATTTTATCTTTGACCCATTGGTTGTTCTGAAGATTGTTATTTTACTTTCATGTATTTATGGAGTTTTTATGGTTTCTTTTCCTGTTGATTTCTAATTTCATTGCTCTATGATCAGTTATTATGCATGGGATACTTTCAGTTCCTTGCATTTACTTATAAATGTTCTATGAGCTAGTATGTGATCTATTTTGGAGAACATCCCATGTACAGCTGAGAAGAATGTGTACTCTGATGTTGGCTGGAACACTTTGTAGACATCTACTAAGTCCATTTGTTCATAGGTTTGGTTCAGTTATGGTATTTATTTATTGATTTTTTGTCTAGTTGATCTATCCATTTGTGACCACAGGTGTTAAGGTCCCCTATTACAATTGTGCTAGTGGGTATTTGATTTTTCATATCCATTAATATTTATTTTATATAATTGGGTGCTCTTATATTTGGTGCATATATATTTATGAGTGTAATCTCTTCTTCTTGGAGTTTTCCCTTAACAAGTATGTAGTGACCTTCTTTGTCTCTTTTGATCAGTCTTGCCTTGAAGTTATAATTGTCTGCAAATAGAATAGCTACCTCTGATTTTTTCTGGGTTCCTATTGCAAGGAATATTGTTTTCCATCCTTTGACTTTTGGTCTATGAATTTCTTTTTCAGTTAAATGTGTACCTTGTATGCAGCATATGGTTGGTTCTTGTTTCTTGATCCATTCTGCCAGTCTATATCTTTTGATTGTTGAGTTGAGAACATTTATGTTGAAGGTTATAACTTACATGTATTGATTTATCCTTGTAATATTATCATCTGCTGTTGGTTCCATGTTTTTCTCCTCTGTTTAATTGCTTGCCCTGTCTGGTGGCTTATTATTATTGGTATTCTTGGATTTGTACACATTGTTATCTATCTCTACAATATCTTTCAGAACACATTATAGAACTGATATGATGGAATTTCTTCAGATGTTCTTTGTCAATTAACACTGAAAGACAGTTTTACCAGGTACATCAATCTGGGTTGAAAATTATTTTCCTTCAGGACTTGACATCACTCCAAGCTCTGCTTGACTTAAGTCATGCAGCAAACTTATTTGAAATTATATCAGGGTATATAACAAAACATATCAATAAGGTGCTTAGCAAGATCACAGAATATATAAGTAAACAGATAAGGGACCAAATAAAATGATCAGTGAGTCTATAGGTGACACTAATAAAACTTAACAGAGCTAAACAAAATAATTCAAAACATGAATGACCAGCATAGAAAAGAATTAATCCATTAAAAAGTTCCCCCAAAATATAGGAGAGTAAAACTTCTATCAAAAGTATGTGCAGCAGAAGTGACTAATATGAGAACAGAGTGTCAGAACTAGAAGACAGCACTGTTGTTTGTGATCAATTAATGAGAAGTACTTTAAAAAAAATAATAGGGGCCCCCAGCACACGGGGAGCCTCGGGCGGGGAGCGCCGGTTTTCGGACCGGCGACTCACACCCGGCCTCATGGTTTCCCGGAAGGAGGGCTTCCGGCGCACAGGGAGCTGCGGGTGGGGAGCACCAGCCTTCTGGCTGGCTAGCTTCCTGCCTGCTGGCTCCCGGAGGGTGGGCCCCCTGCGCACGGGGAACCTCGGGCAGGGAGCGCTGGTTTTTGGACCGGCGACTCACTCCCGGCCTCGTGGTTCCCCGGAAGGAGGGCTTCCGGCGCACAGGGAGCTGCGGGTGGGGAGCGCCAGCCTTCTGGCTGGCTAGCTTCCCGCCTGCTGGCTCCCGGAGGGTGGGCCCCCAGCGCACGGGATCCTCGGGCGGGGAGCACCGGTTTTTTGGGCCTTTGGACCGGCGACTCACTCCCGGCCT
>NW_004955514.1:101458-102823 GCF_000276665.1 Chinchilla lanigera
ACAGAGCATTGGGACCAAAGCAAGTCCAAAATCCAGCAGGGCTAATGTTATATCCTGTAGTTCCATGACCAGCATCTGAAGCAATCTGTGGAACATTGTGAGCTCCAAAGGGCTTGCATGAGTCCACCCCTGTGGCACTTCTGGTGGTTACAGCTTCCACGGCTTCTCTCTTAGGCCTGATTTGCTCCCTCCTTGCAGCTTCCCTTAGATGATCCACAGTCCTGGCTTTTCTAAACTTCTGAGGTCTCCAGTGTACCTTTTGCTTCACATTCACAGCCTCACACACTGCCCTCTCAGGGGCACACTGCCTGGTCTCCCAGGCCTTCTGTAATCTGGGTGGAAGCCTCTTTAACCTCAGAACTGGTGCATTCACCATGCACCTAAAGCCAGGGCCATGGGGATAATGCCAAGGTCTGCAGCCACCTGTAGCAGTAGCCAAGCTTTCCTCTCTCTTGGCCACAGGGGTGGAGTACCTGGTTCACTGGGCACTCTGAGTCCAGTTCTGAGGAATAAATCCTCTATGCTGCCGTCATTCTGGAACCTGGTGCAGCTGCTGCCACCATTCTGGAACATGGTGCTCAGCAGCTTTCTTCTCAAGGCGAGGTCTTTCACCTTTGCCGTTTTGAGGCTGCGAAGGGTGGATACTTGCTGCTTCTTGTGATGCCCTCAGGCCACCTTTTTTATTTTCTTGTTTCTTCTCAACAATGGAGATCTGCTCAGCTCTACCTTTGCAGTCCACAGCTTTACTGGATCTTTCTTTCTGGCCAAACTCACAACATTTTAAATCATCCTGCTGGGCTCTTTGTTCTTGATTCTCAATATAAATCTGGCTGAAAGCCCCCAACAATAGCCATGCCACTTCCCCAACGTTTGACTGCCTTGAAATTTCTTTTGCCAGATTAACTAGTCCACTGCTGTCCTTAATCTCAGTCTTAGGCAAAGTCTCTGGACATGAGCAAAATGCAGACAAACTTTGTGCAAAGCCATAACACACATTGTCTGGAGTCCAACAACCAATGGAGTCCTTCCCAACAGAAACCTCCTGAACTCAGTCTTTACTGGCAGGATTTCTATCAGCCTTCTGGTCTTCTGCGCTCTGACCGGAATCTCCCAAACAGAATTGCCGAAGGCGTTTGAGCTCTCCTCTCTGAGGTGACATCTCCAAACCTTTCCAAACTCTTCCCACAAGCCATTTCCCAAGGCTCTTGAACCACATAGTCAGGTATAGTCACAGCAAGAACCCCACTCCTGGTACAAAATTCTGTCTTGGTTACTTTTCTCTCATTGCTGGGACAAAATACCTGACGCTCAAAATTAAGGAAGGAAAGGTGTCTTGGTTACTTTTCTCTCATTGTTGTTTTTTTT
>NW_004955514.1:112430-160133 GCF_000276665.1 Chinchilla lanigera
TCTTTAAAATAAAAATTAAAAAAATAATAATAATAACATGAAAAATGGACCCAAACCCTTCTAGATGACTCAAAGAAGACTAATCTAAGATTAATTGGAATTAATGAAAAGTCAAAAACAGCACAAAGAGCATAAAAACTTGTTTACTAAAATAATAAAAAATTTCAAATAAGAGCAAAGAATTTAACATTCCAATAAGTGAAGCATATAGGCCCTCAAATATCCATAATGAGAAAAAAAGCTTTTCCATAACACATCATAGCATAATCCCCAAAATCCAACAGAAGAACAGAATCTTAAAGTGATTAGAGAAAAGCAACAAATCACTTAAAGAGGTAAATGCATTAGAATTATAGCAGATGTCACAACACAAAAGTTAAAGACCAGGATACATAAAGTGTTTCAAGACCTGAAAGAAAACAATTTCTAGTCCAGGCTGCTATATTCTACAAAACCATCTTTCAAAATTGATGAAGAAATAGTATATTTTTGTGATAAAGAGCACCTAAAGGTATTCATGACCACAAAACCAATGCTCCAAAATTCTCAAGAATAACCTAGAAAGAGAAAATGAAGCTAACAATGACAAAATGTGTAAGAGAATGAATACACCAGGTAGAGTAAGCAGTTAAGATAGGGAAATAGCTACAGAAAATAAGTCAATGACAAAAATAAACCAATGCCCTTCAGTAAAAAAATACTTATAGTAATAACTCTTAATGTGAGTGGTCTCAATTCCCCAGTCAAAAGACACAGCTTGGCAGGATGGACCAAGAAATAAAACACGACAGCATGCTATATACTGGGACACATTCAACACACAAAGAAACTCAGACTAAAAATCGAAGGATGGAAAAATAATATTCCATGCAATGGGAACCTGAAAACAAAGCAAGTGTAGTTATCTTATATTTAGACAAAGTGGACTTCAAGCCAAAACTGATCAAAATGGCAAAAGGGGTCTCTACACATTGGCTAAGGAAACAATTCAACGGGAAGAAATAACAAGTATTCACATATATAAACAAAATAATGGAATACTCAACTTCATAAAACAAGTACTAATGGACATAAAAGATCAGATATACATAAGCACAATCATAGTGGGGGATTTCAATACCCTACTATCACAAATAGATTAACTAAACAAAAATCAACAAAGAAATATCAGAATGGAGCAAAACCCTCCAACAAAAGGACTTAAATAAATACAGATCTGGGCATGGTGGAACACACTTCTAATCACAGCACTTGGGAGGCTGAGGCAGGAGGATCACCATGAGTTTGAGGGCAACCTGGGCTATGTAGTGAGTTCAAGGCCAACCTGAACTACAGAGCAAGATCCTGTCTTGCTCAACAAAACATCAACAAAAATACAGAATGCTCCACCCAACAAAAATAGAATACACATTCCAGCAGCACATGGAACTTTCTCCAAAATAGACCACATACTGTACCAATAAAGCAAGCTTAAATAAATGCAAATGAATTGAAATTATATCACATATTATCAGTTCACACTTTAATGAAGCTAGAAATACACAGCAAAAGAAACTACAGAAATTATGCAGACATATGGAAACTAAACAGTACACTCTTAAATATATAATGGGTTACAGAAAAAAATTAAGAAAGAAATAAGTTTATAGAACTAAATGACAATGCCAATATAGTATACCAGAACTTATGGGACACAATGAAAGCATTCCTGAGAGGGAAGTTTATAGTTGTGAATGCCCACATCAGAAAAACAGAGAGTCCAAAGAAATGCCCTAATGATGTACTTCAAGGTCCTGGAAAAACAAGAACAATCCAAACCCAAATCTAGTACAATACAAGGAAGGAAATTATAAAGATCAGAGCAGAAATCAATGAAACTGAGACCCAAAACACCCCCCAAAAATAAGAAAAACAAAGAATCAATGAATTGAATGATTAGTTCTTCAAAATGATAAACAAAATAGACAAACCCTTAGCTAATCTAATGCAAAAAAGGAGAGAAAAGATTCACATAAATGAAACTAGAAATTAAAGAGGTGATACCACAATGGACATTGACAAAATCAAGATTATTAATGACTATGTTACAAACTGGTACAAATGAATTGGAGAATTCAAAAGAAATGCATAGATTCTTACCTACATATGAATTACCAAAACAGAACAAAGAAGATTAAAAAACTCTGAATAATCCAGTAATAGGCAATGAAATTGAAGCAATAATAAAAAGAAATATACCATCTAAGAAAAACTCAGCTCCCGATGAATTCACTGCTGCATTCTACAACAACTTCAGGGAAGATCTAATACCAGTACTCCTCCAGCTGTTCAATGGAATTGAAAGAGAAGGAGTACTCCTGGAGCTAGTACTACCCTGATTCCAAAACTATACAAGGATCCAACCAAAAAAGAAAACTATAGGCCAATCGCTTTAATGAACATAGAAGCAACAATCTTCAGTAAAATACTGGCAAACAAAATGCAACAAATCATCAAAAAGATCATATGTCATGACCAAGTATGATTCATCCCAGGAATGCAAGGAGATGGTCAAACATATGAGAATTAATAAATGTAATACACCATACAAACAGAAGCAAGGACCAAAAAAACGCACATGATCATCTCAAAAGACACAGAAGAAGCCTTTGATGAAATCTAACATCCTTTCATGTTAAAAAAAAAAACCCTGCAGAAAATAGGTAAAGAAAGACCTTATCTCAATATGATAAAAAGCCATTTATAACAAACCTACTGTATATTAAATAGAAGAAAACTGAAAGTTTTCCTTCTAAAATCAGGAACAAGAAAAGGATATTCACTATCACCACTCCTCATCAACATAGTACTCAAAACATTAACAAGAGCAGTTAGGCAAGAAAAATAAATAAATAGGTTTATATAAAAAAGTGGTCAAATTATTATTTGCAGATGACATGATCTTCTGTATAGAAGAGCCCAAAGAATTCACCAAAATACTCTTAGAATTAATAACCAAATTCAGCAATGTTGCAGGATACGAAATCTACACACAAAAAAACAATAATATTGCTGTACACTAATAACTAACATATTGAGAAAGAAATTAGGAAAAAATACTCACAATAGCACCAGTAAAAATTAAATATTTAGGAATTAACCTAAATAAAGAAGTGAAAGATCTCTACTATGAAAACTATGGCACTCTGCAAAAAGAAATCAAAGAGAACATCAGAAAATAGAAAGATATCCCATGGTCCTGGCAGAACCAGTATAGCCAATGGCCCTACTTCCAAAATTAATATACAGGTTTAACACAGTCTCAATCAAAATATCAATGGCATCCTTCAGAGAACTAAAGAAAACAATCCTAAAATTTATATACAACAAAGAGACCCAGAATAGCAAAAGCAGTCTTAGGTAACAAAAGCAAAGCAGGAGACATCACAGTCCTGGACTTCAAGTTATACTACAAAGCTAATGTGATAAAAAAATAAAAAACACAAAAAACAGCATGGTAGGACAGGCATGGTGGTCCACGCGGATAATCCAAGCACTTGGGAGACTGGGGCAGGAGGATCACTGTGAGTTTCAGGCCAGCCTGGGCTATATAGTGAGTTCAGGCAGCCTGAACTACATAGCGAGACCCTATCTCAAAAAACAAAACAAAACAGGGTGGTACTGGCACAAAAACTGATGTGAGGATCAATGAAACAGAACAGAGGATGCAGAAACAACCCCAACAGCATTCAACTTTTATCTTTGATAGTGACCAAAAACATACACTGGAGGAAAGATATCCTATTTAATAAATAAATGATGCTGGAACAACTGACCATCCACATGCAAAAGATTAAATCTAAACTCATATGTCTCAGAACATACTAAACTAAAATAAAAATGGATCAAATAACTAAATGTTAAAACAGAGACACTTGGGGCTGGGGATTTAGCTCAGTGGCAAAGCGCTTGCCTGGCAAGCCCAAGGTCGTGAGTTCGGTTCCCGGTACCGGAGAAAAACCAAAAAAAAAAAAAAAAAAAAAACAGAGACACTTTACCTAGAACATAAAATAGATAAAACTCTTGAAGTCATGTGTAGACAAGGACTTTCTGAACAGAACCCCAGTTACATAGGAACTATTACCAAGAATCAAAAAAGGGATCATATTAAATTAAAAAGCTTCTGCATGGTAAGAGAAAGAACAATAGAGTGAATAGACAACCTGCAAAATGGGAAAAAAATTTACCAGTTATTCCTCAGAGAGAGGACTAATATCTACAACATATAAAAAACTCAAAAAAATTAGACCCCCCCCAAACAAAAGACCCAAACAAAAAATGGACAAGTGGATTCTGTGCAGTTGAGAACTGCAAATAAAGAGGAGTGCCGCGCTGCAGCAGGAGGAGTGTGGCAGGGCCAGTGGTGGGCAGTGTCACCTCAGCTGAGGTGATTGGTGGGATCCGCAGAGGATTCAAGATGCCTAATGAAGAACCTCTTCCCAAAAAGTTTCAACTAAGTCAACCAGACTTCAGAGTTATGGCTGGAAATGAGTTCATTCGAAGATGGAAATAACTGTGAAGCATATGTTCAAGCTTTGGAGGGCTAGTACACAGGTCTTAACTCATATGATGCAACTGGTTTACAAGAGTCTGAAGAAAAGCTAAAGCAACAGCAAGAGTCTGCACACAGGGAAAACAAACTTTCATTGTGACTAGCAGCTAAGTGACAAGTGGGCACCACTTAAATCTAGCACCTCAAGTCCAGTAGCTGAGTGTTGCCCAACTGAGATCAACAATGGTAGACTTAGTGATCAATTTGCTTTTCCTAAAAATGAAAGGTGAACTGTAACAGACTAAAAACAAGCCCAAAATGAACTAAGTGACTAGAAATTTACACCTGATAGGTACACAAATCATACTCACAAGTCAAGATTTCTCTGACAGTCCCACTATGTGAGACTGCAGTGGGACTACCAATACTCAATTTCACATCAAGACTCAGGCTTTTTGAGTCAAACAACAACAAAAAGGCCACAGTTTCATCTTTTTCAGCTTGTAATCGTTAATATAAAACTTAGCAGATGTATCTTGTGTTTCAGCTCTTTTTTTCTTCCCTTCCCCTTGCTTCAGAGGCCTGATGCTGTCAGATTATTCCAAAGAAGAAGCCACCATAAAAAAATTCCCCTTTCAGAAGATCTAGACAGTTGAGAAGTATTTATGTTGGAAGAAAATAGAAAAACAGGAATCATTAGGCTGTGGCATACTACATCTTCAGAGAGTTTGGAAGATTGAAAATCTACAGATTTTAAATCATGAACTGAATGTGTAAAATTCCAAATGTAAAATTGGAATATGCATTGCTCTTAATCTCAAGCATAGTGACTTAAGAGACACTGTATATATCACTTTTGCCAATAAGATTGTGCACTTCATGATTGTTTTTGAACTTCTGGGTCAAAACTCAAATGATACTTTATTTCCTAAGAATCAACTTCAGTAATAATGAGAGAAGTAAAAGATATCAGTACAAGTGTACATATATTTAACCATTTAGCTTAGGGCTTTATATTATTTAATGGAGTCTAAATCAACATGAGTTTTGTTTTTTGTTGTTGGAGACAGGGTCTCATTATGTAGTTCAGGCTGGCTTTGAACTCACTTTGAAGCCCAGGCTGGCTTCAAACTCGCAGCAGTCCTCCTGCCTCAGCCTCCCGAGTGTTTGGATTACAGGTATGTGCCACTACACCCAGCTTTAACATGGTTTTAATCAATGGTTTGTTCCTTGAAAGGTCATGAAAACTGGATAATCTTAATGAAGGAATGTACAAACATGAAGATGTGGGATCAGATTTTAGGTTAAACTGCTTGAAGCAGTATAAACATTCATTTCACAATAGTTTGTACAAGGGTATTGGCTTTGATGAGACTCACTGCATTACTTTTTTTCAGTAGCAAATTTTATGAAACCCCCACCCCATTCAACAGGCACATGTTAAAAGAGCGTTGTCTTTCATGTTAATGGGAGAACATGTTCCTTTATTGTATTTGGGCCTTTTACTTTTGATATTAAATTCAATATGTCTTAAAAAACAGCAAGAGAAATGAATAGACACTTCACAGTAGTACAAATGGCCAATAAATACAGGAAGAAATGTTCAACATCTCTGGCCATTATAGAAATGCAAATTAAAACAACACTGCAAGTCCACTTTATCCATTGCAGAAAAACCAATATCAAACCAAGTGGAAGACTCTTTGCACCAAGGAGTTAGAGGGCAACTTTTATTACACTAATGGGCTAAGAAACACAGAGGTTCAAATCACCAGCCCAGAGTCAGGTTTCACTTCAGTTTGAATATGATTCTAGTGGGAAGTACACAACTGATAGCAGGTTATTACATGATTGTTTAAATGGATTACATGAATTAAGCCATATGTTGTCAGGCAGATTTACTTAAAAGGAATTGTTTGTCATTACACAGGAACATTCTGGGAAGGAGGGGAGGGTGTGTGAGAAGAGCAAGTAGAGTTAAATGGGTCCTTGACTGGGCCAGTCTGTACCAGACACAAAGTCCTTGAAGCAAGTTGGAAACAATATACATTTTTCTAACTAAGGAAAACACAAGCTGAACACAGTCAAGTTGGTCCAGAGCATTATCAAAAACAAGTAGAAATTTAAAAATTAAATAAAATAAAAAACAAACAAGTAGATAGTCAAGGCTGAAAGAATGGAGTTAGCTACAGCACAGGTAGCATAAGCATAGTCACAGGCTATGAACTGATTTCTAACTTTTGCTGTAATATGCCTGCAAGAGTGACATTTGTAAGTGTGCCCTTACAGTCCCAGAAAGAATGCTTATTATCAAGAAACCAGATAAGGTGGCAGGAAAAGGTGTCAAAGGTGCCAGGAAAAGGAGCCCTTCTACATTGCTGGTAGGAATGTAAAACCACTGTGGGAATTAGTATGGAGAGTTCTCAAAAAATTAAAACTAGAAACTCCATTTGATCCAGCTATTCCCTTCTAGGTATCTTCTCAAAAGAGTTAAAGACATCATATTACAGTGATCCGTGCATACTCATGTTTATAGCAGCACAATTCATAATAGCTAAACCTTGGAAGTGGCCTATATGTCCATCAGTAAGTTAATGGATAAAGAAAGTGTGGTATTTACACACAATGGAGCACTCCTCTAGCGCCAGTAAAATAAACTTGCATCATCTGTAGGAAAACAGATGCACCTTGAGACCATGTTAAGTGAAATAAATCAGACGCACAAGTTTAAATATTCCACGGGTTCTCTTATATGAGAAACCCAACATATAAATAAAGAGCAAAACAAAAGATAGATAGTAGGAAGTAGGGAGATAGGTCTTTCTCAAATGGAAAGGGGACCAAGAGATGGACGGAGAGGGGAAGAAGGGGAAGAGAAAAAAAAAATGAAGATGTGCTATGTGCATGCACCAACTCCACAAAAGGAGTGCAATATTATACACAGTACTACAAATGTACACTAAAACATTAAAAAGAAAAGAAAGAAAGAAAAAGAAGCAGCAGCACATACAGTTAAAAACTATCAGAGTCGGACCTCCCGAAACTGGGCCCAGTGGAGCCTCCGAGATGGGCGGGGCAAAGCCACACTTCCGGCAAGTTTGTCGGGGGTTTGCGATGGGCGGAGCCAGGGCGCGTGCGCTCCGGGAAAGCTTCGCCAGGCTCCTGTGCACTTCCGGCGCGCCGGCGGAGGTGACTTCACGTTGGGCGCCCGGGGTTACCTGGCCTCTGGGCTCAGGTCTGGGGCAGAGTTCCGAGTCTGCACCTGCAGCTGGGCGAGGCTTCAGACGAAGCGCCTCCCGGCCTCCCTGCCGGGTGAGCAGACGAGATGCGGCTCGGCTGCGGGGTCTTTGCCGCCAGTTGCGTGGCGATCGAAGTGCTCGGGGTCGCGATCTTCCTTCGCGGATTCTTCCCGGCTTCCGTTCGTTCCTCTTCCCCGACCGGGCATCAGGCAGAGCCCCCGGCGCCCGAGCCCCTGGCCGGTACGGATCCCCCCGCTCCAGCGTCTCCGTCCCTGACGCCGCTTCCCCCTGACGATTCGGTCCACTCCCTGGCGCTCCCCGGCAGTCTCTTCTGTCGGGGTCCTCACCCGCAAAACCAGTTTCACCGCCCGGCCTTTTTTTTCTTGTCTTACAACTTTATGGCAACCAGCGCCGCCCTTCCTGCGCTCGTCCTTCCTCCTTCATTACTACTAAGTTAGCTCCCCTTAGCCAAGCTCCGCCTCTCCCTCTCTGACCCGCCAGTGACCCTGTCCCTGTTTCCAATAGGACACAACGAATAAAATTCCTGCCAACCCTCCGGTTTTCTATTGTTTCTTTCCTCCAAGACCCTTGTCTCCCAGGGGTTAAGGCCAGTCTGGGTGAGGGCCCTTCCTAGTCCTCACCTACCTAGCAGTACACACCAGTCCAGGTTCTCTAGCTCTGGACTAATCCCACTCCAAACCAGCATTGGCTGTGCTAACGAAGCTCATGAGCTCTCCCCTGCCCACACTGCGGGGCTCTGTCAGCTCAAGTTTCCTAAATGTCGTATTTTGGGACACTCCCGCAAGTGGGGGTGTCCCCATTGCCACACATATAATGACTCACCGCTTATTACTGGGACTGTTTGTTTATACTCTGTCGATGCCTTCCCTCGCTCGCCAGCAATGTCTACCAAAGCAAGCCCTTCTTGGGGTTGGCATACACAGATGACTGCCGGGAAGCAGACAGAAGGTAGATTATGAAGGTGTTTGGATGCTCAGTAAAGTTTTAAGATTTTACAATAGAAATTTAAAGCTCTTTTTTTTCTTTTTTCACTTTTAGGAGCCAGTTCTAACTGGACAAAGTTGCCACTGCCTCTCTTCAGTAAAGCTGTTATTGTGCTGATAGATGCCTTGCGAGATGATTTTGTGTTTGGATCAAAAGGTGCAAGGTATATGCCTTTTACAACTTATCTCATGGGAAAAGGTCCATCTCACAGTTTCGTGGCTGAAGCAAAGCCACCCACAGTTACTATGCCTCGAATCAAGGTAAGTTTAACTTGATGTTTTATAAATCGTGGTTTTTCTGCTTTCAAAAGTTTAGAGAGATTCTCTAGTCTTCTACTTGGAGTGTCGGTGGTTTTTTTTGCTTTGTTTTATTTTTTTTGGTACTAGGAATTGAACTCAGGACCTTGCACTTGCCAGGCAGGTGCTGTACCACTGAGCTGTATCCCTGGCCCTGGAATTTTAGTTTTAACTGAGTAGAAATTAGTTTGCTGCTAATCAGTTTTTCTGGGGTGGTAGAATGCTGAGGGAGCTTTACAGACAGAATAGGACTGAGACCCATGATTTGTGTCTCTTGTCAAGTATCCAGAGCTCATGCTTCATGGAAAATAGAAAGGACTCCAAGCCAGATTATGCAGGCCAGCCTAACTCAGGAACCTACTCTGTACTTGAGTCATCACTAGATTAGTTACAACCCTAGAAGGAAAATATAGGGTCATCCAGTCAAGTCTTTTGATTTTATGTGTAAGGGAAACTCAGGTTATTTAACTTGCCCAGAATTGTAGTATATCACAAAAAGTGATATGGCTGTGTACTCTTAAGTACTGTGGGCGCAGTAGTGTTGGCCACCATCTTTACTGCCAGCACCCTGTGGTCTAGCTGGGAACACAGAATTCTCCTGTATTTCCTCCTGCTCAGGTCAGGGCCAGTCTCAGTCTGACCACACTGCTGTTGTTATACACCCTCTCTGTGGTGTCCAGGTGTGATGACCTCTGTAATCCCAGCTCTTAGGTGGAAGGATCCTAAGTTCAAGTCTCCCTAGAGTAACTTAGTGAGATCCCATTCAAAAATTAAAAATAAAAAAAAAATTAAAAGGTTAGGGGTTAAGCTCAGTGTTAGAGTGCCCTAGGTTGATCTGCAGTACCACAAAACAGAACACCTTCCCATGGTTTAGCTTCTACCCATTTTGAACACAAGTTCCTAGGCGCTGTGTAGCTCTGCTCCTGCTCTTCCTCCTCATCTGTCCTCCTCTGCCTTTCCTCCACACAGGCCATACCTGGTACAGGTCCATAGGAGCTGTATTCTTTTCTGCCCCGGGCCTGTGTAGTTGGCTGTTTTTCTCCCAAAAGCCCTGCCTCACATCTGTAACTCCCCAGCCTTCAGATCTCAGGTTAAATGGCACTTCCACAGGAGGCTGCTCAAAGTAAATGTCCAGTAAGATGGTCTTGGTTAAATATATTATGCATCTACACTGTTTAAAGTTAAATATGTTATACATTTAGCACTGTTTAAAGTACTGGTATGTTCCTGGGGAAAGAGGTTCATATTTTATTAATTGAAAAACAAGGAGATTGCCAAGTAATTTTGTATAAAAAATGTGCTTTGCATATTTCTGATTATATACATACAGAAAAAAATCCAAAAGTATACTTACCAAAAGTTACTGGGTTACCTGTAAGGAGTAGAATTTGGGGATGAGAGAAACTCACTTTTTTTGGTGGTGGTGGTAGTAGTTCTGGGGATTGAACCTAGGGTCTTCAACTGAGCTACATCCCTAGCCTGTATTGTATTGTATTGTATTGTATTGTATTGTATTGTACTACATTTGTTTTGTTTTGATTCGATTTGATATTATTTGATTTGATTTGATTGACAGAGTCTCAGGTTGAGTTCAAACTTTCAATCCTGTCTCAGCCTCTCAAAGTATTTATTTTTTATTAGTACTGTACATGTTTGCAGGACATAATTGTCTTAGTTACTTCCTCTTTGCTGGGACAAAATGCCCAGTACCCACAAGTTAAAGGAGAAAAGGTTGATTTTAGCTCACTGTTTATAGAGGTTTCCAGTCTATAATTAGCTGGCTCCAAGGCATGGCAGTGTGACAGAGGAGTATGACAGAGGAAAAAAACGCATGGCGGGGCAGGCAGAAAAAAGCAAGAGTAGTGAGCCTCCTTGTCCTTTTTTACTCTATTGAGGCTACAAGGCTTTTGGTTGATGCCACTCACTGAGTGGGGCTTCTGTCTTCAGTAAATCCATTCAGCCACACTGGGAACTATGCTAATCCACTCAGTGGACTAATCCAGTTATCACACCCATGATCCAGTCATTGCAAAAGCCCCACCTGGGAGTGCATGAGGATCTGCGGGCCATTTTAGTTTTCAATTAGCAATAATCGCACCTCAGATAAACCTCATTAGCTACGATACTGCCACTGCGCAAAGCTGGGGGCCATTTTAGATATGAAACGTAACAATAATATTTGCATTCCTTGTAATTGGTACATTACACATTTTAATTCCTTTTTTATCCCTTTTCTCCTTCTTCCCTCTCCCCTCCATCCATCTCTTGATTTCCTCTTCCTTTTTTTTTGGCACATGTTTGCAACACATATTTACATTTCTTGTTTAGAATTGGTACATGTACAATTTTTTTCAAAAATACAGTCCAGATCACATACTTTTATGTGAATAGTTTGATGACATTTAACAAATATACATATCCAGCCAAAGCTACCTCAACTGTGGTTCTGATCCTCCACCCTGAGAGTGGTGGTAGTTGTTGCTATTACTTTATTTTTACAATATGCACCACATAGTGTCTCTGCTTACGTTTTGTTTCTAATTCTGTTTTCAAGCCAATCTTCTGAAGGTTGCCCCAGCTTAGCCAATGATGGGTAATGGTTGTACTCAGGTACAGGTATGCAGTAAGCTTGCATCTCTCCAGGCAAGCATGTAGGTTGGGATACACCTTCACTGTCAGGCAGGTTTTGAGCCTGTCCTAGCTCTGTTTATTTAAGCAGGGCCTCCTGTTCAGCCCACTATCATGAGCAGCATCATGGGGACCCTCTCCAGATTCCCAGAAGTATGTAGGAGTTTATGAAACTCACCTGTAGCTTGCTTCGTCCTCATAACCCTTCTTTGGGCTGATCTCTTGCTTCCTAAAGCTAGCATTAAAACATCCACCATACTGGGCTTCCCTCTTGTGTTTTTACAACCTCCCTCTGCCTTTCCACAGAGTGCACATCAGGCAGGCCCTCCATAGCTTTCAGGTCACAGAGCTGGAAGGGGAGGAACTAGGAGCAGGCCTTGGGTAAACACCAGAGCTGCAGTAGTTTTTCTGGAATAAGTATTTCTCAATTAGCTGTATAATTTCAATGAATTTCAAAATTCTGAAATGGTTGGTTTTTATAGTTTTTTCCAGTTTTTTGTTGCTCTTTGGGGAGAGGATTTGCCAAACTCCTCACTGTGCCATTCCACAAATCTGATTAATTCATGTTTGCATCCCTTTGACTGGGGATGTAGCTCAGTGGTAGAGCACTTACCTAGAATAAAAAACCCTGAGTTTTATCCTCAGCATTGTTTTTAAAAAATGTTTGCTATTGAAGAACGCCTGACAAAATTATTATACCAGGTCCCAAATGTTGTGGATGGTTGTAGAACTCCAAATTACTGAGATCCTTACTGTGGCCCCTTAGGTTCTATGTTAAAACTCAGAAGGAAGGTTATGGTGTCAACTCTGGGTCAGAAAAACAGCAAGACATATCACACCCACATTGTCCCAGAAAGCATGGTGCAGCATTGGGGCCGGGGGCTGAGGGATCCCACCAATATCCTTGGCCTGGCTTACCTTGGGAACCCTGGGAGTCAAGCACAGAGGCAGCTTTTTTCTTGTCACCTGGAGCAGATTTGAATATTAAGTGGGAACTGGATGGAGAGTCTGAATATACAGGTTCATGTTTTCAGCACATATTCTACTTTTAGCCATTACCTCCACTCTGTCGTTAACCTGCAGCTTCTCTGGCTACTGCTTTTATTCATTATCTCTAGCACTCTCCTTTATCTTCTCTACTGCAAGCATTGTTTTGAACTAAGTTTTTAATATGCTTCATCTTCATTCTTGAGTTGGCTTTTTGTCCAGAGTCTATTACTGTCCCCACCCTAGGTGCTGTCCCCTGGCTTGCCCTCCAGGATTGAGCCTGCGTTAGTTTTGTACCCACTCATTTCAACTTTCAAATGATCTTCCTGCCTCTGGTGCTGCACTTTTTAGATTCCGTGGCCTAACTCTTGAATGTTTCTTCCTGCAGGCGCTGATGACAGGGAGTCTCCCTGGCTTTGTTGATATTATCAGAAACCTCAATTCTCCTGCACTGCAAGAAGACAATGTGATACGACAGGCAAAAGCAGCCGGGAAGAGAATGATCTTTTATGGAGATGAAACATGGGTTAAGTTATTCCCAAAGCATTTTGTGGAATATGATGGAACAACCTCATTTTTTGTGTCAGATTATACAGAGGTCAGTTTCTAAAATATGAGAAACATATCACTGTAGATGGAGCCAGGTACTGCCATTACCTATTGAGAGATGATGTTATTTTGTGTGTGGCATTTATTAATTTATAAAGTTGTAGTAGAGGACATTAATCATTTACCACTGGGGCGCATAATCCCTGACATAGTTGTGAACAAAGGTCTATGGAGCCCAAAGTGCAGAGTGGCTGGGAACTTTGTCCATTGAGGCCACCAAGGATCAGAAAGGGTGCCGCAACAGAGGGGCTCTAGGGACCAGATCTAAATGGGGTGTGGGGTCTTCCAAGTAGGCAAAACCAGGTGGGATGAAACCTCTGATACAGCAGAGCTATGGGACTCTTTGCCATCAGGTTCTTCAGGGGTATGATCTCCTGCTTTATGGCAGGTAGTGAGCCAGGTAGAACCTAGTCCTGAGAGGCACTGGCCAGGCTAGGGTGCCATCCCAGCAAAGGACTACACCCACATGTACAAAGCTGGCCCTGACCCTGGGCAGAGGCAAGATGTACCCCATGTCTGCTTGGCCTTAGGGTGATAGCATCAACACCCAACATGAGGGTCTAGGGAGTGTCTGTAGTCCTGACCCTTTTCCACATGTACCTGGGCAGTCACAGCATGGCTCCTCAGTCATGACAAGTTCCCACAGTATGTATGGCATTGCCCCAAAACATTTCTCTTCACAGTTGATTGTTTAGTGGATGGGCAGTGGGCTATCTGTCATGTCAAGGCTGAGTAGGCTACTCTGTCTCTCAGGGATGCTCAGCTGTAACCTTCCGTGATATCCTAGTTTCAGAAATGAAAGAGGTTATGAATGCTGTCCCTTCTCCTTTACAAAGAGCCCTCTCATAGGTCACTAACTTCTGGTCACTAACTCTGGGTGCTGCTCTGTGGTCCTACAGAAATAAAAAATTTTTTCAGAACAGCCCTTGCTCATTTCAGTTATCTATATAGTATGTTCTGTTTACTGCCATAGGAGTAAAAGATTAAGGTTAATGTTTATTTACTTGTTTGTTTGTAATGCTGTAGAGGTTTGTTCTGTCTTGTTTTGCTGTTTTTGTTTCAATCTGCAGATGTCCTGTTACCTAAAATAAAGCCCTAAATTTTAAAATAACTGTGTTATTTTTTCCTTAGGGAGTGAGGATTAAGGGAAATTGGAGTAACTATTTATATGTACTTTTTCTCCCTTTAAAGGTGGATAGTAATGTTACAAGGCATTTGGAAAAAGTATTAAAAAGAGGAGACTGGGACATGTTAATTCTCCACTACTTAGGGCTGGATCACATTGGCCATGTTTCAGGGCCTGATAGCCCCCTAATTGGGTACAAGCTCCGAGAGATGGATGGCATCTTGATGAAGATTTACACTGCACTGCTGACAAAGGTGAGCTCATCGTGGCAAGTGGCATAGAGGTGAAGCCTTGTATTACCCAAGTCCCCTAGCAAGCAGAACTACCTGAGCAAGCACGTCATCTACTAGTCAGCCTGGTGTACTCCTTTCCATGCGTGTGGCCACACTGACTTACTTAGTCTTCCCAGCAGCCTGGGTCTCCCCTAGGTTGCCATTCTTAGGCAGGCAACCCCTTGGAGAACCTATGTTCTAGATGCAAAAAGAAACGTAAACAAAACAGCTATGCTAGAGAGTGGTTGGTGCCACAGGGAAACCCAGGGAGGAGGAACAGTGCTGCAGTTGACAAGAGGCCATAACTTTAAATGACATGCATAGAACAAATTCTATGAGGGTGTGGTATGAGCAGAGACCTAAGGAAAGGAGGATCCAAGTGCTGTCTGAGATTACAGATGGAGAGTTCACGAGGGTTGCTTGAGGTTTAGCTGTTGATGGAGCAGCCCTTCACACTCACCTTGTACAGCTCAGTGTTCCCGCTAGGTGTTGTGTGTCTTATCTTCAAACAGTCCTGTTAAATAGATTCCTTTTGTGTCTCCTCTGACAGATGAAGAAACAGACAAAGTCGTGTGCTCAGGGTCTCAGCCCAGGAGTGGCAAAAGCAGATCCTCTGTCAAAAGCCATAGCATGACAGCTGTGTTTCTCCTGCATCATTTGGGGTGGAACCTTTGTTGTCTGAAACCATGGGAGCTTTTCATCCAGGAGCTCCTATTCAGGACACAGGCAATATCTGCCGTGTTTGCTCCCCTGGTGACATGTCTTCCCAGTCCAGCCTTAGCTTGGCAAGAGCACAGGTGCTCTTCAGTCTAGCTACAGCTGGCCCTTACTTTGCCTTGCAGGAGAAAGAGACACTTTCACCCAGTTTGCTGGTTCTTTGTGGTGACCATGGCATGTCTGAGACAGGGAGTCATGGGGCCGCCTCTGCAGAGGAAGTGAGGACACCACTGGTCCTAGTCAGCTCTGCATTTGAGAGGAAGCCTGGTGAGAATTTAAGAACGTTGAACACCTTGAAATTATAGTTTGGTTTTGCTTTTAAAAGCCATGTTTTAAAGCTGTATAATCTTGAAATATCCTGAGCAATGTGAAAATAAAAATTAGGGGGAGGAGCAGTCAGGAGTCAGAGTTTATATACTTTACCTTGATTCTTAAAATGTACATACTTTTTGTAGAACTGTTGATTTCAGAATGTTACTGTCTAGGTATTTGGAAATATTGAAAAAAAACTCTGCCTTTTGCTTACAGACATTTGAATTGAATATACAGACTGAAGGAAACAAATATTTAAAATGTTTACAAAACATCTACTGCATAAAACCAGATGTTGAACAGTAGTGTCAGCAAGCATTAGGGACACAGTTGGAGCAGGCCTGAGGCCCTATTGGGGGATGGTCAGACACCACCTCTACAGCCCCCGGCTCACCCTGCCTCCTCACTGCCCTCTCTGGCCAGCTGCCTTGTGTCCTCTGCCTCCCATAAGGGCCTGGTGTCTGCCTCATGTTGCTGACACACTTGTAGTAGTGCAGTGGTTACTTCTGAGTACAGCAGAGCCCAGGGACGCTCCCATAGCTGGCTTCCTCACCCTGCAGTACCAGTCAGCATTGCTTGTCTGGCTTTCTTCCCAACTCTTGCTGGGCTACCACTCCACTGCCTCCTTCGCTGATCTTTTCTGGACTGACTTTGTGTCATTCTACACTCACTCCTGAGATGCCTCATCTGCTTCCTTAACCAAAGTTGCCATGAACAGGCCCACACCCATCAGATTTGTCCCTCTGGCTGTCTCCGTTCTGACTCCAGACCTGTCCACCTGGCTGCTTCTGAAGTGGGGTCCCACAGATGGAGCCAGTGTAGCAGCTTCATACCCAAATGCTTCCTCCCCACCACTAGCCCTTCATCCTGGGCACAGATAGCACTGCGATCCGTGTGGGTCCCTCCTGTCCTCCTCTCTCCACACATCTCTCTATACATAAGGCCTTTCTGTAGCTAAGCTTAGATAAATTATGAATACCATGAGAGGCTTCTCATCAGCCTGACTGCTTCATTGTGAGCTGTGTCCTTGACGCTTGTGTGCCTGCCTCTGCTCATCTGAACACCCTCTGGCTGCAGCATCCCTGTCTGTCCTCTTAGCCTCCTGCAGATCTCAAAAGGATCATTCCTCATTTCTAAGGCCAAACTAATTTACTGTCCATGTCTCCTCTGCTCCCTGCCTTCTGATGTCATGCTTGGCTTGGTTTGTCTTCATAGGCTTGTCTATGGGGTTCATGTCACAGCTGCCCTCCTCACTCCATGCTGAGATGTCACCCAACACAGGTGCCAAAAAATTTTGCTGAATAAACAAACCTTCCAACCAGGTGTTGGCTGGGGAAGCCCCTCCACTCTCCCCTTCCCCAGAGGTGTTCTCAGATGTCACTGACTCTTGGCACTCAGCCTCTCCAGGAGCCAGTCTGGGCACCTGCCCTCTGCGAGGTGTGAAGACACGAGTCCTGCATCTGTCTGGCACCACGCTGACCCAGAGAAGTCAGTGTGGTACTCAGCAATGTCATCTACCATTCTTTCCCTCAGAAGTGGTTTATTGAGTGCCTGTGATGGGCCAGGTGTTGTACTGGGCACTCCTGGGTTAGCAAAGGAGCCAGAGACAACCTTTGTCCTGAGGAGCTCTTCTGGGGAGAAAGAGAAAATTACACCAGCTCTTTCTCAGTAGCAACAAAGGTTAAGACTGTTGTGTGACAGAAGGGCTGACACTTCATCTCCAGTGCGGGTATTTAGAACGTCCGTGTGGTACTGTACAGACAACCAGCTTCAGCCCTGATCATTGGATCTGTTTTGTTTTCTAAGAACAGTTGTGTTCTTCTCATTTTTCTCATTTTATAAGCCAGGATTGTACTCCTAATATATTCACAGCATTAGATGACCATTGCCATAGTCAGTTTTAGGACATTTGAACCCCTCAGAAAGAAACCTCTCACATTTTAGTAGGCCCCCTCTGCCAGTACTAGGCACTTACTAGTGACCTGTTTCTCCTGGACATTCTGTAGGACTGGCACCCATGATATAGGGGATTGAGATCTGCTTTCTTCACTTAGGGTGATGTCTTTCCAGTTTATTCAGGCTGCAGTATGCCAGTCTTTCATTCCTTTTTGTTGCTAAAACATATTCCATCTTGTAATGGACCATATTATTTATTGTCCATTGTAGAGGGACTTTTGGGTTGCTTCCGCTTGTTGCTGTGAATATCTACGTTTTTGTAAGGATGTAAGTTTTTGTCTGGAATTATTGTCTTGCTATAATACAGCTCTACCATCTCTACCTCTTTCTATCAAATATGTTATACTTCTGTATGTTGTAGCTGACAGCATAATTATATACATACATACTTTTTTTTTTTCAGTACTGGGGATTGAACCCAGAGCTTTGCACATTTTAACACTAAGCTATACCTACAGCCGTTTCTATTTTACTTTGAGAGAGGGTCTTCCTAATTTTCCCAGGGTGGGCTCGGATTTGGGATCCTCCTGCCTCTGCCTCCTGAGGAGCTGGGACTACAGGTGTGTTACATTATGCCTGGCTATATATATGGGTTTTATATTACCTTTCAAATCAGTTCAGAGAATAATGGAAGAAATTGCCTTTGTGCTGTCTTTTAGAATTATCTACCTACCTTTGTTTTTCTTGTGGCCCTGTATTACTATCTGGAGTCACTTGCTTTCAGCTTCGGAACCTCTTTCACTATATCTTGTATGGAAAGTTTGCTACCATGAAACTGTGTTTTCTAAATTTGTAGGATATCTTTTGAGTATAGTTTTGTTGGATTTAAGTCTCCTGGTTGGCAGTCTTTCTCTCAGCTTCCAGCTGCTGTACTCTGTATCTTGCCTCCCTAGTTACAATGAGAAGTCACCGTTCAGCATTATGGCTCCTGTCTTCTAGCGTTTTCACTGCGGTGAGTCTGTCTTTTCATGTTTATCCATCATGGGGCTCATCAAGCCTCTTGGGTTTGTAGATTAATGGCTTTCATCAAGTTTGAGGATTTTTTGTTTTTCGGGTTGTATAATCATTGCTGATACTGCCTTGTGCTGTTTCAGACCTGCTATTGAGCACCTCTAATGAGTCTCTTTGAAGTCTTTAAGTCTGACACATGACCCTTTCCCCTGTTTGTCACACTTTCCTGTAACTTTATGTATCTTATAATATTTGGTGAAAATTGAACATTTCAAATGATGTAGTGTTGCCAGACATGGTAGTGCACACCTATAATCCAAGCACTTGGGAGGCTGAGGCAGGAGGATCATCATGAGTTCAAGGCCAGCCTGGATTACATGGTGAGTTCAAGGCCAGCCTGAACTACACAGTGAGGCCATGTCTCTAAAAAACAAAAATAAAAATGATGTAGTATAGCACTCTGGATGCTAACCCTTACCCCATCCAGGGCATGTTTATTTTTCTGGTGACTTGAGGACTGATTTAGTGCTGCAGTCCTGCTTGAAGGGTACCACTTGGGCACCTACAGCTCTCTTAGCTGTTGCCTCTGTTGCTGTCACACCCAGCTCTGAAGCTCTGCTAATTGCTGGCTGATTGCTCTCTTTTGTTTCTGAGAGGAAAACAGCAGCAGGCGAAGATGAGAGATGCCCATGCCCTGTCCTGCCCTTGCCAGGGAGCTATAACTGCCCACCCATGTAGCTTTGAAGAGAAGGAGCCTTATGTTCCTGGCTACACCCTTGAAGTGAACTTTCTGTCCCAGTGAGCTTTGACGGAAGGGGGTACAGATCATAGCTCGTATGCCATAGACTTAAAATTCTTACCAAAAATTTAGTAAATTTTCTTGAAAGATTTGTTTGCTGTATGCCCCTAAACAATTTCCAGAGGCTGTGGTGGCCATTTTTTTATGAAGCTTTACATTGTGCACTGTGTGATTTCATAGATGTCCCCATCTGCTACTGACCATCCCAAAACCTCACCTCCAGGTAAGAAGTATAGGTCTGGGTCACTCTAGGTCCAGAGATATGGGAAGGGTCATATACCTCTTCCTGGACCTCCACAAGAGCAGGTATATTTTGTTGTCTCTATCTTGCTATTGGAATATAAGCTCCATGAAGGTAGGACTTTGCCAGTTTGATGAATTTATTATACTGTCCTGCAAGCCTAGAGTAACACCTGTCACGATGATTGTTTCATCAATATCTGCTAACAGGATGTAATTCACTGGCAGGAGCTGGTCAGAGGCATCCATGGAGCAAAACCAAGAGGCCAAAAATAGACCCCAGGGTATAAGGAGATTTGATAAATATGGGCAGCATCTCAGTGGAGAAAACACAGGACACTCAGTGAATGATGTTAGCACACCTGGCCCACCTGGAAAGAAGCAATGCTGTATCTGTATCTTGCTCTACCAAAGTAGTCATCTAAACCAATATTAATTCTAGACCAAAACATTTGAAAATCTTTATTATAGAAAATTTCAGACCTATAAAGGCAGCCAATGAATATAATAAATTCCCAGCTTCAGTACCCAGCTTCAACAGTGACTAGTCCAGTTACGCTGTTCTATTCTACGTACGTCCACTCTCGTTTTTCTTTTTCTTTATTGTTTGAAAACAGACCTCTAAAAACTATGCACTCTTTTCTCCTCATCATCTTGGCATCATTCTTACGTTTTAAAAATAGCATTAACACCATCAATAGTGTTCAAATTTCCAATGTCTTTTTTCTTGTTTTAATTTGTTTCAGCTAGGGGACAAATAAGATACATATACTGTGATGTATTGGTGTGTCTTGAGTCTCTATTAACCTTTTATTTTACTACACTATATCTATTGGAAAAAATCCCATCATCTGTCCTGTGGAATCTCCACAGTCTGGGTTTTGCCGGTTGCTCTGTATATTGTCTGCTGAGGCATCTACTGTCCATTCTGTAAATCTGTGACCCAGAGTCGTGAGCAGGTTCAGATCTGTCAGTTTGATCCTGCCTGCTTTGTTCTGGTTCATTTTTGTCTGTTGACCAGTCTGGGCAAGGCTGTTTCTAAAAGGAAGGGCGTGATATCTGACTGCTTCATTGTGATGTTAGTGGCCAGGGGTCATCACCTTGGGCCATTAACTCAGTGGAGTTTGCAAAGAGTGATATTTAATTTCTATAATTCTTTCTTGTTACTTAGCTAGTACCTTAGTCCATTGCTGCTATAACTGAATACCACAGATTAGGTAATTCATAAAGAAAATAAATTCATCTCCTATAGTACTGAAGGCTGAAAAGTCCAAGGTCAAGGTACAGACAGTAGTGAGGGCTGCTCCCTTCAACACTGTGTCCTTCAGCAAGGAGGGATGCTTTGTCCTCATGTGATATCAGGTGAAAGGCAAAAAGGATTGAACTCTCCCAACCAAGCCCTTTTGTACTGGCATTAGCCCTCATGAGGTAACACCTACTAAGTGGTACCTGCTCCCAGCTCTGTTGCATTGGAGATTTGAGTTCCTTTCACATACATTTTATGAGATACATTCAAGCTAAAGCAGCCAAATAGTTCTATAAAGAAAATTTCCCCTGTACTTTTTGGTTACCTAGTGGTACCATTCCTATAAGAGAGACAAGATAAATGACAATTTATTCTTCCTACATAATCACCAATATCAAATCAGTGGATGAGTTCACTGTTATTCTTCAACTATGACCAATTAATAGCGTTGTGAACTCAGGAGTTATAGCACATGAATTCGTTTCCATTCACTATAGGTGTATCCTACTTACTATTCAAATTATCAGCTCCAAGTCCTGGGTTGACCTCACTTGCTCTGCTGCCCTCTGTCCCGTGCACTGTTCTTCTGAAACCTGGTTAGTTTCTCCCTGGCCTCTGTGAGTGAAAGAAGGTTTGAGGATCACTGTCTCAGAGCTGGAGGTGCTGCTTCCTGATGCCAACCCCTTCAGGTTTCTGGATAGAGCTGAAAAGTCTTTGACGATAAAATGATCTTAGGTTTATACTGACACTTCCAATTAACATTGAAAACTATAAAATTAACTTATTAGACCTTCTGCACTTTTTCTTTCTCGGCTTAGAATCCTGGTTGTCAACACTTAGATTTGATAGAGTGAGAACATCACACATAGCTCGTGTGTGATGTCCCCCAGTGCACAGAGTGTGTTTGTTGTATTTATGTTGTGTTTGCTTTTGTTTCATTTTGTTCTTTTCAGCTCAAAACACTTAGTGTAAGAAAACAATAGAAGAAAGTACCAGAAGTAAGCAAGTAACAATAACATTGGGGTGGAAAGTTCTTTCTCAGTATAATTAGAAGCCATCCCTAGAGGGTTGGTCAAGAAAATAAATTCGACCAAATTTAAAAGTCTGTATAGTCAAAAATTACTGCAACTCCATAGACTCACACTTGAATACCCAAGATACACTTCGCTGGTGGCCCCAGCAGAGCCCTGCAAACCAGTCTTGCAGGTTCTGGTGTGGGGCTGATCCTGCTCCTCACAGATGAGAAAGCCCCAGGGTCATGCTGGGCGGTGTCAGCAGGGCTGATCCAGTGTCCTGCCCCCACCCCCATGCTCCTCGAAAGGGGCTGGCGGGACACCCTGCTGCAGTTCATTAACCGGCAACATCTTGATTTTCCCAGTTGATGGTTGTGCCTGCTCAGCTGACCCCAGCCTTGTGCTTGTTGTCCCCAGAGAATTCCCTGCTGCTCTTTAGGACCTGCTGAAAGGTGGGTCAAGTCTTATCAGAGCTATACCCAGGAAGGAAAGCACAGAGCCTTCTGCATCCAGAAAGTCCCACCTCACCCTTGTTCAAATCCATTAGCTCTGCTGAGCTACCTGCCAGTCTGTATTTGGCCCTGCTCTGTGGCTCACATAGAGTTTCTTCACTGTTCTCTCCCAGTGTACCATAAGCCATGTGACCGAAGGCAACATTCAGTAACTTTATTGACACAGAAAGCAAGGAAGAAGTTTCTGTGTAAATCTACATAGAATAGCCTAAAGAGATGAGTAATTTGTCTTATATTAGCCATAGAAAGTCAAATTCAAGAATGGCTACCATCTCCTAAAATGTTTTTTTTTTCTAGGTGACATCCGACACCCAACACAGGTCCAGCAGACAGATTTGGCTGCAACACTTGCAATAGGGCTTGGTTTGCCAATTCCAAAGGACAGCATAGGGAGTCTTTTGTTTCCAGTTGTAGAAAGAAGACCAATGAGAGAACAGCTGAGATTTTTACATCTAAATGGAGTACAGCTTAGCAGATTGTTGCAAGAGAATGTTCCAGCATATGAAAAAGGTAAACCAGTTAATAGCTTCCAACTTCCGCTAGGACTGTATGTCTCCTCTGTGCCTCATGTTTTTCTGCCCTTTGTTGTGTACAGTTTGTCGTGGGAATACTTTGTGGTCATCACTCTTCAATTATATATATTGTGTTCCTCTTTGCTTAGACACTTAACTGTCATTATAAGCAACGCCAGTAGAAGCAGTCATCTAAGTGGAGTGCTTTCATTAGTTTTATTAATTCAACAAATATTTACCCAAGTTCTTGCTACAAACTACTAAAGCATTGAATGCTACAAGATCTCTGTGCTTATAGAACCTTCCAGAGTGAAGAAGAGGTGACATGATAGATGATAGAGGCTAGATGGTGGCAGGAACCCTGGGGCAGGGCTGACCTGGCAGGAGACGATGCAGGGAAGCACACAGCCTGAGGATATGTCTGGAGAGGGTGCAAGGAGCTGATGACAGTGGATGTCTGGCTCTTGAGGCACCAGGCCCATCTTTATCCTAGGTGAAGAGGGGCAGCTGCAGGGTAGGACTCTCAGCCTCTCTTTGAGGGCTCAGCCAGTGGGGAGCAGCTGCAGCACTGGTGAAGTGGGTAGAAGTGGGGTGGGGGCAGGAGTTACATTTCAGACATGTTTTGGGGGTAGCATAGACAGGATTGGCTGGCAGGCTGGGATGTAAGATAGAAGAACAAGGAGCAACCCCAGTGTTTTTAGCAGCAGACTGTGCACTGAGGTGGACCAATCACGGGGGAGGGGGCGGTGGAGTTCACAGGGCTTGACCAGGAAGCCATGGAAAGAAAGAATCTCAGTTGGGGGGCAGTGAACACTTAATATTGAATACTGGTGAAAAGTGAGCCCTGAGGACCAGGCATTGTATCTAGCAATGTGAGTCCTTCTTGACTGCCAGGAGCGGCCATTTGGAGAGATGGGGAACCCCACTTGGGTGGGCTCTGGTGTGGGCAGAGAAAAAGAGAGGAGTGCAGACCGGGGGCCCAGAGCAGGCGCTTTAGCTGTACAGTTGAGACACTTGCGTGTCTGTGAGCCAGCAGGAATGGTCCTGGGAGGAGCATGTGCCTCTCCACAGCCTCTGTAATCATCTGAGTCACATGCCCAGGCCCATCACAGACTGGCTCCCTGGGAGTCTAGAGGAGGCTCTTCCTGTATGAAGCAGGGTTTGCTGTGATGTCCCCTGAGCTGTGAGGTGCAGCTAGGACGGCAACTGCATGAGCGGGTGCAGACCGGGGCCACAGGTAGCCAGAGTGAGAGGATATCATGAGCCAGGTGTGACCTAGGACCCAGCAAGAGGTATCATGCCAGGCAAGGACTGGCCATGACCCACATACAGGCCCAATCAGGACCATTGTTACTTCTGGTTTGTTTTGTTTTTTCAAAAATGACCAGTTAAGTTGGTAGATTTTGCACATTTGTTCTTATTAATAAGTGTCCTTTCTCCTGTGCTAGTAAAAACACCAACATAAATAAAAGCACAACAGAAAAATTGTTTGTCTATTTCAGAAATGCAAGGGTAGGAAAAAAATCAAGAACTGTAAGGGATGGGAGAGAACTCAAGATTGCTGAATCAGTCCTACACCCCTCAGAGGTCCCATCTACATTGTCAGTAAGGTCTAACAATAGGTTTCAGATCCCATGTGACCTTTGAGCCCTTGAGATACCCAACCTACCCTGAGCACCTGGCCCTCACTTCTAGTTGGTGGGACCAACTTTCTCATACCTCTGGACCCTTGCGCCTGCTGTTTCCATTGATTAGATACTTTTCCCCAGATTTTCAGAGTTAATTCCAAAGTACCCTTTCAATTCAACTTAGATGTAAGACCAGCCTTATGCCCCACCCCAGTTCAAGTCTAGAACCTAATCCCTCCCCTACCCCAGAACTCTCATTATACAGTGTATTTTTCTGTCATACCATGCTTTATACTTTGTAATTATATGTCTATACCTTTGTCTGTGTGTGTATCTGGGGAAGAGAGAGAGAGAGAGAAAGAGAAAGAGAGAAAGAGAGAATGAATGTGAATGTATGAAGCTGGCATCTTAACTGCTGCACCCAGCGTTGCAAAGTGGAAGATCCATGTCTACACTCCACAGCTTCCAAAGAGAGTCATAGAAACAGGGCATTTGTGTCTGTGCCACATAGTGTCCATATGGAGTCACAGAAACAGGGTGCACCCATGTCTGCATCCCTGCTCCGCTGACCACTGCAGGGAGGAAAGGAAAAACTGCTTAGCGGGGTACTGGACATGTGTGCTGTAAGGTTGCATGGACCTGCAAGTGTCTGGGTTCATGTCTGTACCTCATGCAGCAACTGGGTTGTCTGCAAGGGTTCTTTTGCTCCTGTGAGGCAAACCTAGGGCTTGGTCAGAGCTGTCAGTTTGGGGACCCACTGGTAGACACTTCTGAGTCCACCCTTCAGTGGCCCTTCCTGAAAATAAATGCATTTCAGGTACCAGCAGGTCAGGGTTTTCAGTTTGCAGACCTGTCTCGTCATGAGTAAGTGTGATCCAGGCAGAACTGAGAGGCCATCTAGCTCTGGAAATGAAGGACACCAGTGCTTAGCCTCAAGCAGCTTGCCAGTGTTTATGTGAGCAGCAACAACCATGAGACCAGCCCCTTCCCCGAGCCAGGACTCCCACAAAAGGCCATCACTGGCCTTCCTGAGCAGCGTGGGCTAGGGAGTCACCTTCCAGAGGACAGAAGGGCTGGCTGTGCGTGGAGATAGGTGTGATGGGGTAGGGTCCTCATATGTGTGCTGTGAGGATAGGAGGGATTCTGTACAACCAGAACCTGTTGACTGAGTGCACTTCAGGAGTGATTTTATGTTGCACAAGAAGAGACAGAGTGGAAAGAGACAGAGGCTAAGGAGGTATGACCAGATAGGAGGCATAGAAAAGAATCTGGGCTGAGGAGCAGGTAGACATTTTTGTCTAGGCTGTGTATACTGAGGGCCCACGCCCTAGAAGAGCTGTGACAGACAGGCTCATTGTCAGCTTTCACAATTTTACTAATGTGCTGTTGCCCCTCCCCTAAAGGAACAGACAGTGTGCATTGGATATCAGTTCTAAAAATCATGACACAGATCACCACATGAGAACTTTCTGTCCTGCAGATCCTGGATTTGAGCAGTTTGTCATGGCAGAAAGGCTCCATGGGAACTGGGTGAAGCTACACTTGGAGGAGGACCACTCTGGCGCCCTGCTCAACCTGGGGACCAAGGTGGCCAGGCAGTATCTCAGTGCACTGAAGACCCTGAGCCTGGCGCTAAGCATGCATGTGGCTCAGTATGATATCTACTCCATGGCAGTAGGGACCATCATTGTTTTGGAGGTATGAAGGTTCATGTGATGGGGCTCAGGTGTTACATAGATTTGGCAACTCAGCCAAAATATGAGTTTAAAATATATCAGTGTTACTAAACATAGAAAATACAGGTTTTCCTCACCCTCTCAGTGTGTGTCCAGCTTGTGATGGTACACAAAGTAGTGCCAGTAACTGCATCCAGCATTGCCACATGAGGTAAAAAATAAGCCACACCATGCACTTCTAGAGGCAATTAAAAATCCTCCTTTGTAGGCCTCTTTTCTGTTGTCACTATGTAAGCAACTGGCACAGGCCAAGAGGCTTGGGTCATGTGGCCCATGCCACCCAGCCACCTGGTCAGTGCTGACATCTTCTGTTCCAGGCTCTCACCCTGCTCCTCCTTAGCACCCCGCAGGTGCTGCACAGAAGGGCTGAGCTAGAAGTGCCACTGTCACCTCCCATGTTCTCTCTGCTCTTCTACCTGATGTTCCTGGTCCTGTCAGCCATCCATGTAGTAGTGTGCACCTCAGCCGAGAGCTCCTGCTACTTCTGCAGCCTCCCGTGGCTGGCAGCAGGGGGTGTGATGGTGCTGGTTTCTGCTCTGCTCTGTGTGATTGCATCTGCGCTTGCCAGGATGGTCATGGACAGCACTCTCCTTCAGAAGGTATGGCAGGTGCGGACTGTTGTGTTATACTAGCCCCACTTTTGTTCCTCAGATGTGATCAAACACCTGGTATGCACCATTAGGGTCATGCTTGTGGTGTCCTAGAAAGGCCACCCCAAAGGGGATGGTAGGGAGGGAGCTTAGCCATCTAGGCTTGTGGACATCTGAGCCTTGTATTCTGGTATGGGGTCAGGCCATGTGCATCTGCTCTCAGTTGGAAGGAGGGCTCCAGGAGGGAAGCAGAGGGCACATCAGGGTTGCTGGCCACACATGGGCCTGCATCTTGCAGAGCATGTGAGCTGCATCTGAGGGCACAGTCCACCAGCGGGTGCTCAGCAGGCTCTGGGACACATGGTGTGCTGTGCCTCTGCATCCCCATTGCAGTTCTTTAAATTCTGAAGCTCTGGCTAAGCACCTTTGTTCATTAGCTGGGAGGTAGAAGCAGGGCAGAGAGCAGGAATGGACAGGTGCTGTCAGGTCCACAGTGCCCAGAGCACCATGAGGATGGACAGACCCTGTGCAGCGGCTCCAGCCCCCATCTCTGCCTTCACAGGGACTTCACAGACCACCTGCAGGGCAGTGGGGGTAGGCACTTGTGGTGTCCCTATGACTCAGATTGTCTTTGTCCATGTCTGTACCCATCAGGCCTAGCTGGCTTCATGCTACCCCTCTCGCTGGTACTTCACAACATACAATATCAAAAGAACAAACAACAGCAACTGAGTCTACATCTTGAACCATTTAAAATTAGAATATTAAAGGGACAGGATTATGATGCTGCCTTCATCATTTCAAACAGATGTTACTGTTATAGTGGAAACTAGAGTTCTAGAAACTCATAGACAAGTTTACTGTCTGGTTTGGGGATGTGCTGGGCTCTTCGATTTCCAGGCAGCAGGAACTGGCATAGAAGGAAGGCTGGCAGGGGTTTGTAGGGGCCCTGACAAGTGCTTGGGCTCAGTGTTGCTCAGAGGGCCCAGCTGTCTTGGTCTTTGCCCCTCTGGCTGGGGTGAGGGTGCCGCAGGAGGAAGGGCTCCTCTAGGGAAGGCTTCAGGTGCTGGCCATGAAGAGCACTTGGAACCAGTCACAGGGGTAGTTGCTCTGAGCAAGGACATCACATGCAGTGAGTGTGTGCCATTTTCAGATCACCCCTCATAAGATGCATTTCTTCCTCACAGAGTACCACCCATCCTTGCTCGGGATGGTCAGAGGTGGGCCTCCTCCTCCTGCTGGGCACTGTGGGCCATGTCCTGAGCCTGGGGGCCAGCAGCTTTGTGGAAGAAGAGCACCAGACATGGTACTTCCTGGTCAACACACTCTGTCTGGCTTTGAGCCAGGAAACATGCAGGAGCTACTTCTTGGGAGATAACAAAGAGTTGCCACACTGTTTCCACACAGAGCCAGCGTCTGTGGGTGCCATTTGCATGCAACAGGACCACATAGCCTGTGAAGCCCCCAAGGGTGGCCAGGCAGATAAAGGGCCTTGTCCCTCTGGAGCACGCAGAGGTCATGTGCGCTGGGCAGTGCTGGCTGGCCCATGGCTGGTGCTGGCCTGCTGCCGACTGCTGCGGTCCTTAAACCACACAGGGGTCCAGGGAGCTCACCGGCCGGATCTTGGCCACTGGCTCACCAGGTGAGTGTGACCCCAGCAGGCTGACCCTACTACTGAGTTTGTACACCAGTCTTCTTTCAGTATGCTTAGGCCTGTTTTTTGTATTAAGAATAGGATACTGTTTGAGATCTGAATAATGGAGGAAGTTATCACTAGCACACCTGCATCTGCATGTCCCCAAGAGTATGAGTGTGGGCTACCTGCACTCTGCACTCTTGCTGCAGGCCACTGCTGTCCTCTGCCATGGCATATTGCCTTCCAGAATGCCTAAAATATACATGTGGCTTAAAGCTCAGTAGCAAATGAATGCCCAGGTCCTTTTTCCAGGCCTATGTATACTGTGGCAGAATATTTACAGTGATTGTCTAAGCTTGTGTGAGCTTGCGTGGTAGAGAACAGGGAGCCTGGCCTTCTAACACCCTGAGCATAGCTGGGCTGCACATCCCCAGAGGATGATGGCAGCCTGCCAGAGTGGTTGCACCCAGTCAAGAGTGGTAGGGACAAGACTACACCCAGTCAAGGATAGTAGGGACAAGGATGCACCCAGTCAAGAGTGGTAGGGACAAGACTGTTTATGCTTACTGCCCAATCTCCAAGCCTATCTAAGTTGTGGAGCTTCAGCTGAACGTACTTATTTGTCATATTTTGAGAACTTTTGTTTGCATTTAATTAACCAACTTTTTTTTTTCTCCAGGAAAATCAGCTATCTTTAATACAGTTCTTTGGAACACCTGGCTGTGGATTGCGTATATCACTGGTCCCATTTGGTAATAACCTTGGCATTTTCTGTCTCACTTCAGTGCTAGTCACAAAATGGAGCTCTCCTGCCTGGCTGCCCTCTCCCTGCTTGTGATCTTCATGCTAGCTCAGAGAGGATGCTCCCTTGTGTCCAAAGTGGCCCTGGCACTAGGGCTGGTGGGTGTCTTCTGCTATCGGGTGGCTATTGGGAATTTACTGTTCCCATGGCAACTGACCAACAGAGGCATTTCAAAGTAAGTACATTGCAGACATGCAGACTTGCTTTTAGACCCGTCATTGTATTTTATGTACTGAAAAATGTCATGCCAATCTTTAGAACAGTGGAGTTTGGTTTTTGTGAATGGTGATTTCATCAGTGTCTCCTAGAGCCTAGCTAACAAAACCTTCACTTTGATAGCACCCTTTTAGGAGAAAGACAAATAGCTTGGAAGGTCATTGAGTTTGTTTTTTTTTTTAATTAACTAAACTTCCAGGGATATCATAGGATTATCAGGTGATGGACTGGTGTTTAAGTTAATGGCAGCACTGCTCAGTTGTGGTGTGACTCTATAGAAACTTCCTATTTCTAGAAAAACACTTGGCCTGACAACTGTCAGGAAAATCAGCTATCATTAATACAATTCTGTGGAGCTTCAGCATAACCACACGGTTGGTCATCCCACAGTTGTTAGACGACTGTTCTGTTCTTTATTTTTTGCAAATATAAATGTTGCTCAATGAACATGCTGCATATACACTGAGGAGAATGTGGTTACACCAAAGAAATACTTCAAAACAGGCGGAGTTAATAGATTCACCAGAGCATGAACAGGCGTGTACTACTTTTCCAACTGCTAGAGAGCATCCACCTTTACTAAAAAAAAAGGCAGGATGTCCCATAATGTACATTGTGCTCTGATATGGTCAGGAGCTCTATGCTGCACAGGCCAGGAGGGCTCAGTCACAAATTTATCTTTGTGTGTCAAGTGCCCACTCTTCTGTTTGCAGGTAATATGCTAGAACAGGCTGCCTCCCACTCCTGGGGGTTAGCTGGGGGGGTTGTCCCAAGGCAGGTGGTGCAGTGTAGGAACACTCCAAGATTCTCAAATGTGTTCCGAGGACATAGCAGGGGGATGTTGAGATTGACCCATTGGTTGCCAGTGGAAGAGAATGACTTTAAATGGGTGAAAGAGCTTTTATAAAATGTAGACTGCCACAGATTTGTACACTCCTGTTCGTGCTTTGATAAATCTATTAACTCTACCTGTTTTGTAGTATTTCTTTGGTGTAACCACATTCTTCTTAGTGCATATGCAGCATGTTCACTGAGCATCATTTATAGTTGCATAAAATAAAAAACACAACAGTTGTCCACCAACCATGGGGTGACCAACTGTGCAGTCATGTTGAAGTTCCATAGAATTAAACTAAAGAGCTGGTCGTGGTGGTGCACGCCTGTAATCCCAGCACTCAGGAGGCTGAGGCATTAGGATCATTAAAAGTTCGAGACCAGCCTGGGCTGCAAAGTGAGTTCAAGGCCAGCCTGAACTGCATAACAAGACTCTGTCTGAAAAAGACCAAAAAAAAAAAAAAGAATTGAACTAAAGAGAGCTGATTTTCCTGACAGCTGTCAAGCCAAATATTTTTTGTAGAAATAGGAAGACATTGTGAAGCACTAGGCTGTAAAACTGTTATATGATACCAGCTTACCAAGTGAATTTAATTTTTCATATTTGAATGAAAGATGGGCTGGGGATTTAGCTCAGCGGCATAGCACCTGCCTGGCAAGTGCAAGGTCGTGAGTTCGATTCCTGGTACCAGAAAAAAAAAAAACAAAAAAAAAAAGAGTTCTACATATTTGTATGAAAGACTGGATAAAATATTGGTGTTTATATAGCTGTGTTATATTTAGGACTCAAGGTCATATAAGATTATGATCTTTTTTAAGAAAGGAAAATTTTCATTTTTGTACCTTACATATGTCCACAATTAGTGAGGTTCACTTTTTAATGAGGGCTGGGGCGATAGCTCAGTGGCACAGCACCTGCCTGGCAAGTGCAGGGTCCTGAGTTTGATTTCTATTACCAAAAAAATAATAAAAAGAAAAGAAGATGTACTTTTTAATGAAACAAAAGTCCAGGTGGGAGCTTAGGGTATACAGCCATGTTGGTGCCTGCAGGGCTCAGGAACACCAGGAAGCACCTGCTGAGGTAGGAGATCAGAGTGGGTGGAGAGGATGGAGTCAGAGGTGCTGGAGCACGCTATGGAGATGTCTTAAAAATTGTCTCCTTCAGAGTGCAAGACTTTGGGAAACATCAGGCTGGACGTTACATCTGCGGGTATTTGTGTCATCACAAAGTGCAGTATATGAATGAATCTTTATTTCCTCCCAGACCTGTACGCTGTCTCCAGGCTTTGGTCCTCTCATTTGCCTGGTTGCCTACTGCAGCATGTTGTCTGTGGTGCCCAAAACCAACTATTTTGCCTTTTCTTTCAGTGCATCTCTGCTTATTCACCTTCCCCCTAGAAAATGCTTCCATCTCTTACCCGCTCCTATCCTGTCTAAATATTCCTGGTTCCTGATCTGCCTGGTTCTGGATCCGCTGCAATTCTGGATGCGTCCAGGGTTCTGGAGTCCTTTGTTGTCTGTGGCTTACTTTCTTCTCACTAGAAACCCAAGCTTGGCTGGAGGAGATACTCAAGGCAGTGGCCCTGGAACACAAAAAGTGCTGACGGGGTAGGGCAAGAAGGGCCTCAGACGCATCTCCCGATGCTGTCCTTCCTATTCACCGCCCAGCCACATGGGCTCATCTCCAGTTATACAGCTGGTTCCATTTCTTCTTTGAACCTTCTTCAGTGGTTCTGACTCATGTGGGTCCTCTCCTCCAAGCACGTGGTACCTGCCCTCAGCATTCATCTCAGCACACTCCTGGCCCATGGGGCTGCCAGCTCCCACACCCCAGCTCCTCAGCAAGTGCCACCTGCCAGGCACTGGAACACAGAGCCCGCTGTGTTGGCATCAAGCTGATCGTGTGCTTGCTTCAGCAGCACACTTATTAAAATTGGAATCAAACTGATCATACCGAAAAGGGGATTTTTAAATACATAAACCTTTCTAAGAAAATCTGATATAAGAAAACTCATTTTTCAAAATGCATGTTATTGTATTGTATTTTAAAATTTACTTCATGTTTTAAATGCAGTATATATAAAATAACTTATAAAGTCTATTTAAAATATTATGTTTTAGGAATATATGTGCTTTGTAAAATGAAATTCTTAGGGTTGGTATCGTAAATTCTGTCTTTTCTGACTTAAATGCAGTACTGGCATAGCTAATTGGTGAAAGTAATGCTGAACATTTACTGTGCCAAACAGTGCACATTCCCTGTTAAATCCCTGTGACAGCCATGTGAGGTATAGATACCATTTTTCATTCTTTTCACAAGTAACAAAGCTGAGTGTCAAAAGTGTTAACTTTCCAACAGCAAAGCTGAACACAGGACCCAGACTGAATTCTTGTCAATGAGTATGTCCTTTCTAAATCTGCTTGACTATGAACATGCTTGCTTACATGGTCAGCATTTATGAATGATGGGAGTTTCTGAGAGTGAGGTCTTATGCCAGCCAGGTGGGTGACTTTCTTGGTGTACTACAAGGGCACAGCTGTGGCTGAAGAGCAAGATGCCCCCGAAGCCAGCTCTTTTATGAAGGTGTACACAGGACAGGCCTGCTGGTCCTGCAGATAGGGGGAGACGGAGGGGACAACTGCGGTGGGGAGGGTGCCACTGCATGGCTAGCTATGCTGGCACATTTAGGCATTCCCTAAGTAGACATGTATTTTTCATGGGAAAATATGTAGTTGGTGCAAATGAATCTAACTTGTTTTGCTTTTTTTTAGGGGTATTCTTGAAGCTCGTTTTGTTTATGTCTTTGTCCTTGGCATTCTGTTCACGGGCACCAAAGACTTGCTTAAGTCTCAAGTCATTGTGGCAGACTTCAAAGTCAAGACTGTAGCTTTATGGGAACTATATAGCGGATTAGTTCTTCTGGCAGCGTTGCTCTTAAGACCACATAATCTTCCGGTGTTAGCATTTAGCCTCTTGATCCAGACCATCATGACTAAATTCATCTGGAAGCCCCTGAGACACGATGTAGCTGAGATCACTGTAATGCATTATTGGTTTGGTCAAGCATTCTTCTATTTTCAGGTATGTTTCATTGTTATCATAGGTGGAAGACTATTCACTTTTTTCTATATCTTATTTTTTGTTTGAGAACATTTTAGAAGTTTGAAAGTGGTACTTGTTTAGTGATAACTGTCAGTATGCGTGGTGAACTATGCTTGAACCTCTGTCTTTTATAAGATAAAGCACAGTTATTTAAGGAGGACGTCCTTAGTGTGGACTTATGGATGTGCACAATAGGCAGTTGTTGCTCTGCAAGATCAGGTGAGGATTTAGTTGTGAGGAGCAGTTAAGAAAACACATCAAGTCTTTTGCTTGATGATTTCGTGAGTGTAGTAATTGTGCTTTCTTTTTTTTTTTTTGGTTTTTCTCCGGTACTGGGAACCGTACTCATGACCTTGTGCTTGCCAGGCAGGCGCTTTGCCACTGAGCTAAATCCCCAGCCCCCCCTTTTTTTTTTTTTTTTAATTGTGCTTTTGTTCCTGGTGTCAGGGCTGTCCACACTGGGGATCATTCAGTGTCTCCATGTGGCTGTTTGTCCACTGGGGCCTGGAAGAATGGCAGGGCTTCACTCCAGTGTTTAAAGACCCATTACAGGCAAGCCTGAGCCTGCTCAGCTGTGTGTAAACACACTTGGACAGTTGTCCCACAACCTCCTGGTGTTCCCAGGGGAATGTAGGTTACTGCAGACCCCTCCAACCCAACTCCCTAGTTGAGAGACTGCATCTCCACAGTATGCCTCCTTGTGCACTGGCTTGAACTGCTCTGCCCAATCCCAAGGTCTCATCTAGTCGTGTCCCAGCAGGCTTTCATCCTTGTGCTCCTCCTGCATTCCTGGTTTCCTATGCCTCAAATTATATGGCTTGTCTCTGCACTGTGGCCTGAAGCCCAAGGGTAGTAGTAAGTTAGAGAAACCCGCCAGTCCTCCATAGCATGGCCAGATTGGGACCAGCCCACAGCTTTACTTTCCAACCCTCTTGACCTCAGTCTCCTCAAGGAACTCTGACCTAGGGTGTCATCAGCATGGGGTGCCCACAGAACACAGAAAACCTTCCCACAGGGGGCCTCTGGCAAATGCATGCTGTGCTTATTTCTTATCTATAAATTGGGGACAATGAACAGTGCTGTTCTCTTAGACTGTGATAAGTCTGGAGCCTGGTGGAATCTGCCCTACCCTTCTCTCCTCCCCTGTTCCTGTTTTCCTCCTCCCAGCCCTTCCCCCCCATCCTAGGTCCCCCATCCTAGCTCTGTAGGTCTCTCATTTGTATGTCCCCGTCCTTTCCCCACACTCCCCTCTCCCTGTGGTCCTGTGTCCTCGATCTAGCTCTCCTTGTCCTGCCCTCTCCCATCCCCCTCTGTCCCTGTCCAAGCTCTCTCTGTTCTCTCCCCGTCCTTCTCCCAGCCATCCTCCTGTGTCCCTGACCTAGCTCTCCCTGTCCTCTGGTTGAGTTTCTTTCCCTTCACTTTCAGATCTGGGAGATGAGTGCTAGTCTTGCTGCCCTCAGCTCCATGTTTCCTTGACAGTGTGGGGATCAGGAACATGGGTGCTCTGTTCTGCTAGCCCTCCACTTGCACTAAATTCCCTGTTTTTGTGCCTCAGTCTCTCTCCTCTACACCAGGGACGGTGGTATGCCATGTCACATGGTTGATAACAGTGAGTTAATGCAGGTTGGGTGACATCATGGTGGCACATGCTGCTCCATTACTGGCTGTATGGTTGACCCTCTGTTCTGCTGACCCTGCTCCAAAGTTACCATCTGCTCCAGGAGCAGACCCACCTCTGTTCCCACCAAGCCCTGATCTGTCCCTCCACCCTTCTCCTGATGCCAGCCTCCTGCTGTCCCTAAGCAAGGGTGCACAAAGGAGATAGGAACCCAGAGTCCTCAGGGAAGAGGTGTGGAAGAGCAGTGCCCAGGGGAATGGTAGAACAGGAGGATGTGTGTATGTCTCTGGACCTGTGCAAGTGGTAGCAGCACCACACAATGCTTGCTGGCCCCACCAAGGAGAAGGTGTGGGTCACATTCAGGAGTCCACATGGTGTGCAGATCACCATGTTCAACAGACTGAAAGTGGAAAGAGGTAAACCCTCAAGAGATCCTGCCACTTAACATGCAGGGTGAGCTATGTCCCACAGCATAGCACCTACTAAGGCTGGCTGGAACCATCCAGACTCGCCACAGTCAGAAGTCAGTCCTCAGTAAGCAGGCCAGTGTCTCCCACAGTGCCAGCTTGCCCTCCACTCTAACTCAGCCACAGCCAGCAATCTCCAACCTAGTATGCCTCCACAGACAAAGACCCTTAAGGTAGATCCCTGCTTACCTGAAGAACAGTGGTGGATATGGGTAACGGAATGGGATTGCTGTCTCCTTCCAGCAGGCTGACTCTTCAGGAGGGATGTCTCTGCACCAGCCACTTGGCTCCTTTGGGCCTGGAATGGCACAGCATCCTGGGGCAGCCCAGTGATCAGAAGAGCAGCCAGCTCTGGCTGTGATCATGCTATCTGGCTCCTCTGACAATGCATTCACACCAACGTGATCATCTGGTCCCATGTGTTCCATCCTGACATAGCCTCAACCATGTGTCCATGCTGATATGGTCATCTGGCCCATGTGTTTACACTCAGACAACAGTGACTGATGCTGTGTGTTCTGAGGCCATCATTAGCCCTGATCTCTTCTGTTCCAGGGCAACTCCAACAACATCGCCACCATCGATATCTCAGCAGGCTTTGTGGGCTTAGATACCTACATGGAAATTCCCGCCACATTCCTGACAGTGTTTGGGACATATGTGGGACCTGTGCTGTGGGCTGGCCACCTGGCACATTTCCTGAGTGCAGAAGCAAGCAGGTGAGGCACCTCTATCTTCAGCACAAATCTGACAGAGGTTTCTGTTTCCAAGAGTTATACCTTGTCCTACTTGGGGCATCTGAATTCCATGGGTCAGATAATCTGTTCACCTACAGTAGTCTCCTTAAATAAGCTTAATGTTAAGCTGTAAGGCCTTCAGCAGGTCTGAGGGCACTGTGTGGGCCAGGTTCATTCCCCTAGTTCAGCTACTTGGAAAGGAGATGTGTTATGCTCCCTGAGCTTTTCTGTTTGCTGGTGGTGGGGGTTGAGGAGCAAGAAAACAGACACTGGCCTTGGCCTCAGAAGTCCAGTAGGTGAGGGGTCTCTGCTACTGGCTAGGTGAGAGGTGCTATTGGCCAGGCCAGGCAGGTTCTGAGACTCCTGGGGCTGCCACTTAACCACAAGAGGATGGCCGTGAGTGGAACAGTGAAGAGGGCAGTCCAGAAGCTCCTCCCTGCACCTCCCCACCTCACCTTCTCTGGGCACTGCACAGATGTAGCCCTCCAGGTCTGCTCTGCCTATGTTCTTGGCAGTGTCCCTATGTTCTCTTTCTCTGCTTTCTTAGGCTTTAGTTTCTCTCTAAAAGACAGCTTTGTGAGCAGGAACTCTGTCCACTGACCAGGCAGCCCCAGTGCCAGGTGGCCTGGCAGGATCAGATATGGAGTTGTGTGGGTACACTTAGTTGTGCACCTGTTAAGAAGGGAGTTAGTTACAGCATTTTAATCAATGGGCAGTATTACTTGATGTTTTCCCTAGTTGAGGAATGTTGCTTCATTTTAGAAGTGATTTTCTCTTTCATTTTTAAAAACCTAAAACATCAAATTTTACTCATTTCCATTTTGTTCCAGTAAAGTAAGAAAATTATAATGAGATCTAAATGGTACGTAGAGAAGATGTTCCCAATAGGTCAGAGTTCGTCTTGAGCGGTCAACAGCCTAGCTGCAGGGCTGCTGGGCTGAGCCAGGCAGTGAGGTTGGAAGCACAGATGGCTCTGTGGCAAGGTCCGCTTGGTAAGACTAGGAGCTCACTGGCCACAGTGAGGGACCGAGCTACAGTCTTCTAGACAGATGATGTTAGTCATTGTCTACCTACATTGTGCACAGGCCAGGAAGCTGGACCATCTACTGTCTGAGAAGGTGATGCAGCAACCCCCTCCCATCCACAGAGCTCACCCTGCGTGCTAACCTTTTACCTGGTGTTGGTTCCAGGCAGGTGCTGTCACTCAGGACATGCAACAAGGTAGCCCCTGTGGGGTTCCCCCAAGTTTGGCTGCAGGTGGAAGCAGAAGGAAGACAGAAGGAAGGGGGGGGGGGCCCAGGCTGCCAAAGCAAAGGCATAGAGCCATGTGAGGATTACAAGCAGTTGAGGACCCAGCAAGTAGGGAGGGACATGCAGAGGCCGGAGAGGGGAGCCACTGAAGCTTAGCATCTGGACAGCCCTGTCCTTTGGCCACTAAGTGGCTGTGGTACCTTGGCTAAACAGTGACCTCAGAAGCAGGAAGCATTGTGAGGACATACCAAGGTGGCACCTGGTAGAGTCTCCTGGTCAACAAGACTGAGGAGCGCATCACAGAATGCACCTGCATAGGCGACACCAGAACATACACCCTATACATGCATGCTGCTCCACCTCTAAGCTTCTGCTACAGCTGGGTAAGTTTGCCACCCCCCCAAGTCCATGCCTTACAGAATAGACACTGGGAACCATAGGCACTACCTGCTCGGCAGAGATGCCTATCCTAGTATGGCAGTGTGCATCCCATCTCCACCCCAAGTAGACCTGGTGTGAGTGAAAGGTAGCAGTGATGTGGGATGTGGGCTGACCACAGCAAAACAGCACAGACAGGTCTGCTCAGTGCAGAGCAGGGTTCAAAGGGAGGCAGCAAAGCTGTAGCATGGGTGGGGCCAGGCCCTGAGGATCCCTAGGCCTTTCAGACTGGCCAGAGACCATAGATGGGCAGAAGAACTCTGAAGTGATCACAGACCATGGGAAGTTGCTTCATAGAATAGGTTAGATTTGTGTGATAATTGTGTTGATGGTTTAGAAACAACAGGGCAGGGAGCATCTCATGTTTGCAGGGTGGTGCCCATTCCAGCGATGCTGCTCTGTGCTGTTGCCCTCCTGAGTACACGTTTGGGGCCAGATCCCTAGACCACAGGAACAATGGTGCAGAACTTGTGTTTGTTTGTTTGTGTGTCTTCCTTCTGTGATTTTCTATTCAATGTCATGTGTGAGATAGTAGTACATGCATATAATTTTTACATAAATTCAAAATCTAGGGTGAATTTTTCACAAATATTTCAGTGTGGTGACACGGAAGATGGTCCCAGCCACTGCCCACAGCTGCTAGCCCCTGGTTTCCGTCCACTTCGATCCCAGTTTTTGTGGGTAGACTCCCATTTCTAAAAAACTCCCAAGTCATTCTCTAAATAGTCAAGGTTTAGGAGGATTTTTGAGAGCTCAGGGGACACCCTGCACCTTTCCTCTGCCTTTCTGCCCCATTTTTCTTCTCAGAGTTGATCATTTGCTGACATGTTCATGTTCATCTGGTTTTTCTCTTCTCCAAGACATCTGCAGGAACCCCGACACAGTTATACAGAAGAGAGTGTCATACTCTCTAGTCCCTGGGCAAGGATGACCACTGTTTTCAAAGCAGAAGCAGTAGTCAGGTGTGTTCTTGTGGCATGCACTAATGTGTGCTTTCTGTTTTAGTTATAGTGATTCAGCAATGAGCCGTGCTTGCTTCTGCTATGCGCTGATTTGTTCTGTTCCTGTTGCCACATACATCGTTTTGGTGACATCCCTGCGTTATCATCTGTTCATATGGAGTGTATTTTCTCCAAAACTTCTCTATGAGGGAATGCATCTGCTCATCACAGCCGCCCTCTGTGTGCTCTTCACAGCAACGAGTCAGACTGGCCACACAAGGGCCTGGGTGAAGACAGGTGCTAGAAATCAATGAGATTTTAAAGGTTGCTATTTGAACCATGGATTTGAACAGATGTTTCAATACTCAAATGCAAGATCATTTTTTAAAAAAGATGAATCCTATGAAGTTGATAAATAGCTTCAGTTGCCCTTGAATTTAAATTAAACAGTAAGTAGTTTAATAAAAGATTACTTCAAAATATAGTATGTATCATATTTTCCCTATTGATCATCCTAGAAACTTCTGAAATTTTAACTTCCTCTATATAAGTTACATGTTTAGGTCATAAACAAAAGGGTTGGTCTTTGTCTTGGTGTGTGGGATCTCGGCAAGCTGCAGGAGCCCTGTGGGAAGAGGCACAGACATACCCAGTAGGCCCAAGCACTTTGGCTTATGTGAGTTGTGCTTGTTAGTGTTGGCATTTGGAATGAAAACTAAGTCAGCTCAAAGGAATTATTTGAAAAAAATCTGTTGTGTGTTAATATAACATTTTTAAGAAAATAACTATTTTCTAAAACAAAAATATTCAGTGAGAATGGTATTGTCTTACATTTTTGTAACGTCTCCTTAACATCAGTCTCAATTGAAGACAGCTAGAATCTGCATTTGGTCTATTGTGACTTATGCTTGGTTGAAGAACAAAAGTCAGCCGGCTTTATACAGATCTCTGGGTGGAAAAGGGTGGAGTGTCTGCATTTGCTGTGGGTCTTCTGTTCTCATGCAGTATTCGGTCATCCCTCTGTTACCACTTACAAGCTTTCTTTCTATGGAATTACCATCATGATTTGTGACATGTATATTTTCTTGTGTAGTTTACACAACTCATCGGTTTTGCTTCTGTAAGAAATGACCCATTGCTCACCTTTGATCCTTCCCACAGCTGAATTTTTAAATTTTCTTTTCCCTGTTTGCAGGATGAATTTTATGCCCTAATAATTTTTTCAGAAAAGGCTCAAGATCCTGAGTCCCTGAATGCTCTTCTTCATTCTGCCAGCAGAGTGGCCAGGTCAGCAGCTTCTCCTGGGGACGTGGGGACTGCCATTCTCCGTCGTCACCTGTGGCTGTGCCTGACCCAAGACCAGACTGAGTTCCTCCCTCACACATGCCTTGCTTTACTGTTTCTCCTTTCTTCTCTACTCTGTCCTTTCCCTCTTTGCCTGCCTTCTTTCTTCTGCCTTTGTAGTCCTGGATTTTACCCTTCCTCTCTATTGTTTTCTATGTAGTCATTGTTTTTTTTTTCCATTCCAAAAACTTCCTAGGAAAGTGTTTCTTAATGTACAAATATTTAATATCTAATTTACAAATATATAAGATTTTTATCACTTTGTAGAATTGTTCTTTTTTCTTTTAATCACAGAACACCTCCCACTTAACATCAGTAATCCATTATGAAAATCTGTGATTTCATGCTAAGACACTATCTGGTCCTCTATTTTCCATTGTTTTAAATGGAAGCTGGGATAATGTGTTAACAAAACATACCAAAGCCCCCAACCGGTTTCCTAAAGTGTAACCAAAGTGAAATGCTCACCATTATGCTGCAAACTCTTAGAAGGGCATGTCCTATCACAGACAGTGGCAGTGGTGACAAACAGTACTTCCTATGCCACCACTTGAGTATGCTGGTACCTTTCAGTGTCCAGAGACTCAGAAGTGCTGCCTGTGACATCTGTAATGCAACAAAAGAGTTTTCCCACTTTTGTTGTTGTTAAAGATGGCATTTACTGAGTTTTAGGGAGAGATACGTGCAGACTATGAATTTGGGTGTTAAAAAGGCTTTAACCTTTTTAATTCCTTTAGGAATTAAAGCAAAAGTTAGGAAAAGGCTAACTAGGAGACATTTTTACAAGATGTGATTCTTTTTTTTTTAAGGTGAACCTTTGAGGTCCTTAAGCATATACACAGTAAACAGAAAGTAATAAGCTCCCTTGTGCCTACCATTGGTAATTGTCCAGCCAGGTATAGTATGGTGTTACACACCTAACCTCAACACTCAGGAGGGTGAGGCAGTAGAATTGCCATGAGTTCAAGGCCAGCCTGAACAACATAGCAAGACCTTGCCTCATGAACCTCCCCACAAGTAGTAATTAACATCCAGTCTTTTTTTTTCTGTCTCATGATAGCTTGGGAAGTATGGTCCAACTTGTTCCTCTCTTCTCTTTTGGTAGACATTTGGACTCCAGCTTATTAGCTTGATATGAATGTGCTTATACAGGCATGTTTTTTGTAGACATGTTTTCGTGTCTTTTGGATTTATACCTGGGATTGGATTGCTGGGTCATATGATATATGTATGCTTGAATTCTGAAAAGCTGCCATTTCCAAAATAGTTGTACCATTTTATAATCACTAGCAATGTGTGAGAGTCTGAATACTCTGTTTTAGCCAGCATTTTGTATCTGATGTTACTCATTCTGACTGGTACCTAATAGAATCTCCCAGTTTCAACTTGCCTTTCCCTGATAACTGACACTGAAAAGCTTTTCAGTGTGTTTCTTGTTTCCTTGTATCTTTCTCTGTAAAGTATCTATTCAAGTGTTTAGACCATTTTTTTTAAAGTGGGCTTCTTTATCTTTTCCTTACTGTGAGTTGTGGGAATTCTTTATATATTCAGGACCTAAATTCTTTATCAGGGACTTTTTGTGGCTATTTTCTCTCAATCTGTGCCTTTATTCATTTTTAATGAATTTATTCATTTTTAATGGTATCTTTTTGATGAACAGTTTTTTATTTAGATAAAATCTAATTCACCAGTCATTTCTCTTACGGCTATTGCTTTCTGTGTCTTTTCTAAGAAATCTTTGTTCAGTTAACAAAGATACTGCCCTGTGTTTTTTCTAAAAGTTTTAGTTGTAACTTTTGTGTTCGTTTCATGTTTGTCTCTGTGTGGTATAATACTAGACTTAAGTTCTTTTTCCCTTTTTTCCCTCTCCCCTTTAATGTAGATAACCACCTATTTGGACACTACTTATTGAAGATGTTTTCACTTTCTCTTTGAATTACTTTGGGGTTTTTGTCAAAAATCAGTTGGTGGAATAAGTGTGAGTCTAATGGGTCCACTTTGTCTTCATAGTGGATACAGACTATTGTGATCACTGTAGCTTTACAATAAGTCTTAAAATTGGATGGTACAAGTATTTCAACTTTGTTCTCTTTTTTTCAAGTTTATTTTGGTATCCTCCATCCTTTGAATTCGCACATAAATTTACAGTCAGTTTATCAAATTCAGTGTTTAAAACTTGCAGGACTGTGGCTAGGATTGCATGAAATCATGGGTAAATTTGGAAGAAATAGATGCCTACAGTGTAGAGTCTCACACTGTGACCATAGCATGGCCTTTTGTTATGCAGGTCTTCTGTAGCATCCCTTGGTGACATGGAGATGTTTATCATTTCCAGTACAGAGGTCTGCAAGTCCTGCGTTAAATTTAATCTTAGAATTTTTTTCTAATCTTGTTTGATGTTGTAAATGCATTGTTTTAAGTCTTATTGATAGAATATAAGAATACGTTGACTTTTGTTTATAATGACCTTGTATCCTGAGACCTTGCTAAAACTCACTCATATTTCCAGTTAGTTTTGATGATTCCTTGGGGTTTTCTATATAAGCAGTTATGTCATCTGTGAATAGGGACAGTTATATTCCTTCTTTTCAGGTTTTCAGCTTCATATTTATTTTCTTGCCTTACTGTATTGGGTGAACCTCCAGGACAGTGTTGAGCATAGTGCTGAGGATAGATGTTCTTGTCTGCTTCTGTCTTGGGGCAAGTGTGTTAAGTGTTTCTCTACTCATGTGATCTTGGGACTTCCAAAGCTGCTTTCATCGGGTTGAGAAAGTCTCCTTCTGTCATAGTTTGCTGGTTTTCTATTTGTTGTTTAATCATAAGCCAATATTGACTTTTGTCAACCATTTTCTCTGTATTTATTAAGTTGATCATGTGACGTTTCTTCTTTATTAATATGGTTAAACCAAATCTCTTGATACTAAAGGATCTCTAACATAAAAGGATTTCTCCAGCTGTCAGCCAGAACAAGGACTAAGTCTTGGAACGTCCCCATAGCTCCCAATCAGGCAGTCAGATGACTGCCAGACCAGAGCTAGAAGCATTTTTTAATTTTTTTTAACTATTAGCAAATATATTTATTGTGGTGGTTTTCTCCCTTACTGGACACATCGTGTTAGAAAGTAGTGTTCCTTTCAGTTCCAGGTGGACCAGTAAGCTGGTAATAAACTGTTTTTCCTTCTTTCAGAAAGAAAGGAAACACATGACTCTGCAAACATGCTATATTTTCATTGCTTTATTTTTTTCTTTTCTATAAAATCAGAATTTCCTCCTAATAAGTGTGATTCTGTTTTTGGAAGACGGTTATAAGCACATGTTTACAGACGCATGCAATCCACGGGGCAGCGAGGCTGACCCAGCAGTGCTGCCATAGATTGGAGACCTTTTCCAGGTGATCACGACCTTTCACAGTTTTGTAAACCACAAAAAGAATCTCAAACTCTATGATTTCCTCCACATTCTGCCTTCCTCCAATCCCACACAGAATATTTAACTCCGTGTGCACTCTTGCATTTCATGCAGAAGTACAAGGTGAGAGTAATAGAAGTAATCTTAACACTTCTAGGATGAAGTTGCTGCTATGTGATAAATTCTATCATTCCAAATGCCAGGCCCTAATTGTGAGCTCTCTAGATCTCCCCAACGAAACCACACTGTCCTTGAAATGACTTTCTCTCCCCAGTCTCTTATTTGAAGGGATATTACATCTTTGAATTTATAGAATTATCTTTCACTTCTTAAAACAATAGCTGGAAAAAAAAATTTTTTTTTTTTTTTTTTGTTTGTTTGTTTTTCTCCGGTACTGGGAACCGAACTCACGACCTTGCGCTTGCCAGGCAGGCGCTTTGCCGCTGAGCTAAATCCCCAGCCCCTGGAAAAATATTTTTTAATAGGAAAAGGATGTTTCTTCTCCAGATGTCATTATTATGCTGATGAGAGCTTATAGCTCATTGATAGTTACGTGCAAAATGTCTTGTCTTCTAAAAATGCACAGAAGCACATAAGATAACTGGGAAAGTATCCCTTCTTTGAACTTTTGGCTCTCTGTTATTAGCTATGCCTGTATGAGGAATCTGCAACTATTCGGAATGTTGTCTAGACAGAGGAGTAACTGATATGTTGTCCGTCTGTGGTGCTAGTGGCTATGGCACCTTTCCTGGGCATCTGGTTGAGACAGCAACATCAGAGTCTATACTAATCTCATGGGACCCTTTAGTGCACAGTGCTGACCGATACCAATTTCTGTTGTTTCTCTTGGACTTTTCTGCTGCTGCTGTTTATCTTTGTTTTCTCCTTGTTCTGGGGTTTCTCTGCTGGATTCCAGACCTTTGTTGTCAGGAATTGCTTCTTTACTTTCTTCTTTATTCTGTTTTTTTCCCTCTTCCTTTTTTCCTCGTTCTCCCTTCTGACACTTCTTTCTCTGCACTGTACACTTTCTTGTCTTGATTGTAGGAAGACACAGGTTACCCTTTGCCTGAAGGGTGCTGATTATTTCTTGGGTCTGAGTTTCAGCTCCTCTTTTAAAGCCACAGGTTTTTCCTTTGTGCACGGACTCCAAGGACTCCATTGACTGGCCTTCCATTGCACAATACTGATGTACTCCATGCTATGGTTATTGGCTTACAACCCTTCTGAGCAATTGTCAAGGCACTTCCCAAGGTGCAAATACAATCCACTTTTACACTTTGTGCAGAAATTTTTGTGGAAGCAGGTATCACAGTTAACCTTGAATATTCATTCACTATTCTCAATGGTTGTTGTAGGAAGCACATAGTAATAAACGTACATCCATTTACAAAATAGCATAGGAACAGTACACACATTACAGGGCTATGGACAGATTAGTAGGAAAATATCAGTGGCTTCTGTAATACATGGTGGTGTCTTCAAAGTGGTTCCTCAAGAAGACAGATATGCAAGAAAGATCTAACAAGTAGTTATAGCCTAAGGGTTGTGAAAAATAGTGTATTACCTCCTCACCAGTGCCTCCTTTCATTGAAGTGTGATGGCTGGAAGGGAGGCCAGGACTGAAAAGAAGGACCGAGAGACTTGCATCTGTGTCTAGCAACGGGCTGTTTCCTTTTTCCTCCACAGTCATGATTACCCAGGGCTCCTCCATGGAGATGACGGTCTGGCCAGAGGGAGAAGGCAGAGTATGCCCCGGGTCCCCTCATTCCTGTTGGAGTAACTGGTAGGATGGGTCTGAGCTCTGGGGCCTCCGCTTCAGAGGGTAGACCGGTCTCCAGTGGTCATCTTTGCATTCAGGGCATGGCCCAGGGGGCTTCTTATGGGTAGTTCCTCTTGAGGTGACCTGGCTTTTAACAGTGGTAGCAGATGAATGCAGTTGTTGAGTTCTTGGGGCCCCGAGAATCAGACTTAGGATCTGTTTCTCTTAGTGCTGCAGCAAAAGCAGCTGCTTTTTCTCGGTTTCTGTTTTCTTTCCTTGGCCTCCTACTCATCATGGCTATAGAATACTGAGGAGGCAATTCTTACTAACATCTCAAGTGAGCTATCTGGGGTGAAAGCCATTTTTTGTAGCTTTTTCTCTCCAGCCTCCCATCGCATTGGGACCCCGCAACCAAAATTTTGTCTGATATTAATAGTTATTCCAGCCTTTTATGATCAGTGCTTATATGATGTATTTTTACTCTTAATTCATTCCATAATATAAATTTGTGTTTAATTTATGGCTGTTTGTATTTTTTTTTCACTTGGGTTCTACTTTTTTGCCATTCTAAGCATGCCTGCTTTTTAAGTTAAGGTATTCAGTCCATTTACATTTAATGTACTTATTGATCTGATTGGATTTAGGGTTACCATCTTTCTGTTCATTTCATTTTTTTTTACATTGTCCTTCTCATTTCTCCTTTTTTGCCTTCTTTGGATTATCTTTAACAGTTATTCACTATTCCATTTTATCTTGACCATTGTCTTTTTTAATAGATTTTATTTTAGAGCAGTTTTAGGTATATAGAAAATTTTTTTAAAATATAGTTCTTATACATCCAACTGCAACCTTCACTCAGTTTTCTCTATTACTAACCTTTTAATTAGATTGGTGACGTTGCAATTGACCCAGTAGTAGTACATTATCATTAATTACAGTCATAATTTACACTAATATTCACTGTGATGTATATTCTATATACATTTAAGAAGTGTGTAATGGCATGTATCCACCATTGCAGTATCATATAAAATAGTTTCAGTGCCCCAAACTCCCTCTGTGTTCCATTTATCCCTCCCTCCCTTGAACTCCTGGTAACCACTGATCATTACTATCTTCATTATTTTATCTTTCCCAGAATGTCATATATTATTGTGGAAATCATACACTATTAGCCTACCAAAACCCTCGTGGAGGGTTCAGGTCTCCTACCCAGCAATATGGCACATGGATGCAAAATAAAGACAAAGAGAGAAAGTCCTGCAGATGAGGAGCTCTGGAATGGCCAGTGTTCTCTGCGGAACAAAAGACGATGAGACCAAAAGCTCATGGCTTTTATTGCTATCAGTCAAGGAGGTGGGTGGAGGTCACTTCAGAGTGCTGGGGAAGAGAAACTTTGCAGGCATCAGCTGTAGGAAGAAACAGCAATTTTGTGCTAGGCATAGAGGCTGTCCAATTAGCGGTGCAACAGATAGCTTGATGTTTGCAAGGCTCCCGGGAAGGTACAATTCTTTCTGAGTCCTATGGCCTCAGCTGGGATGTTATTTCATGTCTTAGCCCTGGAATCTCACAGGCTCTTGCTCAAGCCTCCATTCTAGGCATCAGCACAAGAGCAATTCTTGCCTGCATATTTCTGCTTTCCTATTGATGGGATTCACTGAGCTTTGGCTGGACTCATATTCTTTTGGCCAATTAAGGGAATATCTGCTTCAATATAGCCAGCTTGCATGTCTCAGTGAATAAGATTGAAGGAGAGGTCAGGGAAAGATGGGGGCAAAGGGTTTCATTTCTCCAGAGAGCTCAGCTTGGTGGTCTGCAACAGTACCTCTTCAGATTGGCTTCTTTTACTTAGCAATATGCCTTATAGGTTCTTCCATGTCTTCATGGCTTGATAGCTCATTTCTCTTTAGTGCTGATAATATTCTATTGTCTGGAACTACCAGTTTATTTACCCACTCACCTGCTAAAAAATGTAATGAGTTGCTTCCCAGGTTTTAACCATTATGAATAAAGCTGCTATAAATATCTTTGTGCAAGTTTTTGTCTAGATGCAAGTTTTCAACTCCTTTGGGTAAATACCAAGCAGTGTAATTGCTGGATCATATCTTAGGACTGCTTTTTTTTTTTTTTTAATTTTAAAGAGTAAAACAAGGATAACATAATAATAGGGGGGACTTAGCATATTACAGACAAAATGGTAGGAACTTATCAATGGTTATCGTTTTACATATTATTATCTACAAA
>NW_004955514.1:163480-171339 GCF_000276665.1 Chinchilla lanigera
TGCAGGGCTGGGAGAGTCTGCTGGCTGGCTCAGAGAGCCTGCTTGCCCCACCCACAGCCAGAGAAGTCCCCGGGGCCTCTCTGCCGCCTCAGCAACTCAGTCTGTAATGTCCGCAGGGTCCTTGTTCACGTGTTCTGCCCTCAGGGATTAGATGGGAAGTACCTGGCTCTCTCCATGTGTTTCAGCTGGGAATCGTGGTAGTGTGGATTGAGCACAGACTCGAACCTACAGTCCCTGCAGCTCCCAGAGTACTCGCTGTCTCGGCTCAGGGCTCGCGGAGCTGGGAGAGTCTCAGGCTTTTAGAATTTAAAGGCCAGACACCTCTGCTTTACGTGCCTCCCACTGAATCTCTAGGTATGATTGACAGAAGTGTTTGACAGGGTGCTGAGTCATCTTGGGGGCTCTTAGCACACATCCTCATCCTAGAATTCACTGATCATAATTATATTTATGAGATGTAGTGCATATGTAATGAGGTGAAGTAGGGTAAAAGTGAACAGAAGGTTAGGCTAGGACAGTGATAGTGAACCTTTTAGAGGTTTCCATGATAACAAACACTCCCCTGTAGCATGTGTGCAATAGGTTCGCCATCACTGGGCTAGGAGATCCAATGCATATGTGGTCCTGCCTAGGGCATAGGTGATCTCCTATATTAATTTTCTTTCTTTCTTTCTTTTTTTTTTTTTTTTTTCGTACCAGGAATCAAACTCATGACCTTGTGCTTGCCAGGCAGACACTGTGCTGCTGACCTATATCCCTAGCCCTTTTGTTAATTTTATCTCTTAGGACAGTGGAAGCAGAGTGCTGTTTAGAATTAAATGGAGAGAAGGGTTCTCATTCAACTCCATTGTTTCTAACTGTACTACTATTTACCCCAGACACTGGGAAGACCCAAGACAATGTGAGGTCCTGCCCACTGCCAACCATCCCATGCTGGCAAAGGCCTCTCCTGAGCCTCAGCACTGTACCGAGCTCCATAGGTAGCTGGGAAAGTGGAGCTCTTCAGACAGAGGCAGAGGACTCTGGGCAGAGGGATAGAGAGCAGCACCTGGGCCAAAGGTCTTCTGGTAATATAGTAAGCAAAGAAAGCCTGTGGAGGCAAGACAGAGATAACCACAGGATTTACCAGACAGTGAAGGGAGTGAGAATGTGAGGGGTCTGGCAGAAGTCAACCGAAACTAGATAATGAGCAAACTACACCATATCTGCTTCTTCTCAAATCCACTGAGGCAACTGGATCCTGGGACAGAGATGGAGGTCAGACTTGGCCTTGCCTATAGCATAGCTTGTAGGCAGGAGGCACATCTAGGGAGCTAGACAGTCCTCACTGCTACCACACAGGCAACTTGCTTGGCTGCTCACAGTCACATTGTACTCCAGCGTAAAGGGAGCTGTATGGGTACTCTAGGTTAGTGCCATATCAAAGATGTGTGAAAATTTGTTATTTATTACCTTGTTTGTTTGTTCTGGGGTTTCCTGTTTTTGTTTTGTTTTTCTGGTCCTTGCTTCTATATTAGCATTTTGAAAATTTTACTTTATTTTATTTTTTAAGGTTTCTCCCTTTGTTCTGTTCTTTCGGTTTTTCTCCTCCTTTAATTTTTACATTATTTCCTCCTTATCCTTTTTTTTTTCTCTTCCACATTTTTTTGCCCTCTTCTCTTCCCGCTCTTCCTCTCCACCTTTTTTTTTAATGGCACATATACTACAGGTGCCTGTATACAGAATGCCAAAAAATGTAGACACATTTCAGGAAAAGAAAAATAGTATGTTTTTCCAACAGATGGTATGGAGGACTCTAGAGGATATTGTATATCACAGAAAGCCCACTACACTGCTAGCTCTTACAGAAGAAACTGAAAATGCCTGTGTAGCAATCTCAGTGACCAAGTTTACCAAGCATACCAATAAATGTCTGGAAGCTAATGGCCACCATTTTGAGCACCTCTTGTAATTGTAGAGGCCAAAGGTAACATATTAATCTCATGATGTCTCAATAAATTTAGTTTTAAAATATTTATACAAATTTTTCTTTTCCTGAAATGTGTATAATTTATTTTGGTGGACTCTGTATGTGCAAAGAGAGTAAGAATTAACCAGTGCATTAATTTAAATAGTAATTAAACAGTAATTTAATTCAAGGGCATGTCAAGGTAACCCTTAATAAAACTGTGTTTAGAGGATACAAACATAAATTAACTACAAATATATTAACAGGTTTTGACAATCTCACAGCCTCCTTTAATCTCTAACTACACTTCCATTCCTCCACATCTCTCTTCTCACCTCTACAGATATTCTCTCAAACACCCTCAACATTAGCCCTTTACCCCAGGTATAAAAATAATTCCAACAGAGTCCAACCACTCATCTATTTTTCACCTATTGGCATGTCTCTTACCTCCCTCTCTTCTTATTGACTTACTCCCTTCTCTTTCCCTTTCTTTTTTCTTTCCTCACCTTCCACATCCCACACTAACCACAAACAGCAGTATAATATAGTCAGTAAGGGGCACTAAAAAAAGGATGGAATTATTAAGACACATTTTAAAGTTCACGATTGCTGTATGGTTGGATCTGTTGATAATGTTATAATCAGTAGAAATTCTCTGTAGAATACAGTGACTGCATCCAACCCAATTAAACTAAATGAGTTGAAGTGGCAGATAATGACTTTCAACAAATAAAGCCAAGATCATATCACTGGAAAACAGAATCTAACTATAAAGATCTTCATACCAACAATAAAATCTCTTTATGCCATTTGACCTTAACCCTCAGTGTGATGCACACACACACACACACACACAGAGAGAGAGAGAGAGAGAGAGAGAGAAATATGAAAAAACAAGCAACAAAATGCCTTCCTAAACACCCAACTCCTCTAAAGCAGATCCAAGGTGCACTGATGGAAAGAAACTCAAGCACCAAATGGTTGAATTGCAGAAAATGATCGAAAGGAAGCAAAAAACTTAGCAAGCTGAAAGATGCTATAACAAAACACACAGTGGAATTTATAAGCAAACTGATAAATATGTTTAAAGAAGAGAGATGATGAAACATTAGAAAAACTGAAGTCATTTAAAACATTAATGACAAATCTACTGAAAAAAGAGTCCATGAAAAGATGTCAAACAGAAATCTCAGAGATAAAGGATCTCATTGAATATTTGAGCAGCAGAAGCAACCAACGTGAGGAAAGTGTTGGATATGGAAGACAGCTATACACAGATGATATACTCAGAGATATCTTAAAGCAGTAAGAGATACAAGAAAGACTAACCTAAGATTAACTGGAGTTAAGAGAAAAATTGGAGGACAGCATGCTTGGAATAAAAATCTGTGTACAGAGCAACAGCAGAAAATGTCCAAGTATAGGAAAAGAACTGAACATACAGGTAAGCACGACATAAAGAAGTCCTAATCATTACAGTGATAGAAGAAACTCCCCATAACATGATAGTCAAAACCCCAAAGGTCCAACATAAGCACAAAATCTTAAAAAATGTCAGAGAAAAACAAAAAATCACTTTTAAAGGTAAAGAATTTGGATTACAGCAGACTTTCAAACACAAACTTTAAAATACCAGGAGAGTATGAAGTGTCTTAAGCCCTAAAAGAAAACAATTTCAATCCAGAATAATATATCCTGTTAAATTATCTTTCAAAATTGATGGAGAAATAAGGGCCTCCTATGACAAAGAATACCTTAAGAAATTCATGACCACCAAACAGCACTCCAAAAAGCTCTCAAGTCTATCCTAGACAGAGATAATGAAGCCAATAGCATCAAAAGTCTGATGGAATGAGTAAATCAAGCAGAGCAAGCAGCTAAACAAAAACAAAAAAACGAACAAAAAACAAAACAAAGAGAAAAAAGGAATAACCAGAAAAACAATGTATAAATATATATGAATCAGTATATATAATATATATTAATAAGTATAATAAGTATACTATACACACACACACACACACACACACACACATTTTTTTCCTGGCATATCCAACTTCATAAATCAAACACTACTGGACATGAAAAATCAAATAAACACCAACACAATCAGAGTAGGAGACCTCAATATCCCACTTTCACAAATAGATCAACTAGACAAAAAAATCAACAAGAAACATCAGAGCTCAACCATACCATCAAATAATGCAAATAATGGACTTAATAGATATCTGGAGTATTCCACCCTACCACAACAGAATACACATTCTCCTCAGCAGCACAATATTTTTTTTCCAAAATAGACCATGTACTAACCCATAACGCTTGCTTAAAGAAATACAAAAGATTCAAAATTATCACCTGTATCTGTCAGACCATAGTGTACTGAAACAATACATCAAGAGCAAAAAAGACCAGAGAAATTTTTGCAAACATATGGAGATTAAATTACACACTCCTGAACATTCAATGGGTCATAGAAGAAATCAAGGAAGAAATTTAATTCCTGGAATCAAATGATAATGTCAGTATATATACTGGACCTTATGTGATATCATGAGAGCAGTCCTAAGAGGGAAGTTTATTGTTGTGAATGCCCACATTAGAAAAACGGAGTGAGTCCAAATAAATAACTTAATGATGCATCTCAGGTCCTAGAAAAATGAGAATGTCTAAATCCAAAACTAGTACTGTACAATAAAGTCATAAAGGAAAAAAAATCATAAAGATCAGAGCAGAAATTAATGACATTGAGACAAAAATACAAAGAATTAATGAACTCAAGGTCTCACTTTTGAAAGAATAAACAAAATAGATAAACTCCTGGCCAATCTTACCAAAAGAAGGAAAACCCATATCAATGAAATTAGAAATGAAAAAGGCAAAATCACAATGAACATTGCTGAAATCCAGATTATTAGTAAATACTATTAAAACTTGTGCTCCAACAAATGGGAGAATCTAGAATAAATGTACAGATTCTTAGACATACATAAATTACAAAAACTGAACCAAAAAGGTATAAAAATTTGTTCAATAACAGGCAATGAAACTGATAGTAACAGTAAATCTACCAGCAACGAATAAGAACAGTCCAAGACCTGACAGATACACTGCTAAATTCTACAAAAACTTCAATTCAATGCCAATATTCCTCAATCTCTAATGAAACTGAAAGGGAAAGAGTATGTACAAATTCATTCTCAGAATTATCATTACCCCAATTCCAAAATCAGACAAGGACCCGAAGAAAAAAACTATAGGCATATCTCTTTAATAAACATAGACACAATAATCCTCAAGAAAATACTGGCAAACAGAATGTAACAAATCATGAAAAAGATCATATATCATGAGCAAGTAGGCTTCATCCCAGGAATGCAAAGATAGTTCAATAGACACAAACCAATAAATGTAATATATCACATAAACAGAAGTGAAGACAAAAATCACATGGTCATCTCAATAGATACAGAAAGTTTTGACAATATCCAATATCCATTCATGATAAAAAAAAAATCCTTGAAGAAAATAGGTATATCTCAATCTAATAAAAGCAATTTTTGACAAATCCACTTCTAACATCAAATTAAATGGGGAAGAACAAAAAACTTTCCCACCAAAATTAAGAACAAGATAAGAATGCTCACTATCATCACTCCTGTTCAATATAGAACTTGAGACAGTAGCCAGAGCAATCAAGCAAGAGAAAAAAAAATAAAAGGGCTATGCATAAGAAAAGAAGTAAAACTATCACTGCTTGTGGATGACTTGATTCTTCACACTGAAGACCCAAAAATTCATCAAAAAAACTCCTAGAACTAATAAACAAATTCAGCAATGTAGCAGGATACGAAAGTCTACAAACAAAAATCAACTGCATTCCTGTACACCAATAATGACTTCATCAGGAAAGAAATTAGGAAAACAATACCATTCACAGTAGTTTCAAGAAAACATAAATACTTAGGAATTAACCTAATCAAGGAAGTGAAAGACCTCTATAATAAAAACTGCACTACACTGAAAAAGGAGATCTAGGAGGACATTAGAAAATGGAGGGATATCTCCAGTTCCTAGACAGGTAGAATCAACATTTTCAAAATGGTCACACTACCAAAACTGAAATCTTTCTCTCTCTCAATAAATTTGAGTCATTTGATGTAAAATGGATTTTTTTTTGGTGCTGGGAATCAAACTCAGGACCTTGCACTTGCCAGACAGGTGCTATACCACTGGCTAAAATTCTTGAGATCCTAATGTTAAGTGAAGTAAATCAGGCACTTGAGGTTAAATATCACAGAACTTCTCTTATAAGAGAAACCCAGAATATAAATAATTTAAAGAGCAAAAGTAAAGACAGACAATAGGAAGTGGCTTATTGGTAAATGAGAAGGAGATCTTGAGATGGAAGTGGGTGGAGTGAGGGAAGGGCAAGGAGAATAAAAGGAACTAAGTTGTGTTATGTAACTTTACCTTCTCCTTATGATGAATATAATCACTATGTACCACAAACATAAACTAATAAAAAATTTCAAAATCCATGATTGTTAAAAAATTTAAAAAATTCTACAGATTGTGAGAAAATATTTCTAAGTCATACATATGTCAAGGGATTTGTACCTAGAATGGACAGAGAACTAAAACTCAACAACAAACCAACCTAATTCTAAAGTGGGCAGGTGGATGTGTGAGAGATTCAGTTTTGTTATTGTAACAAATGCCTGAGACAGTCAATTTATAGAGAGAAAAGGTTTATTTTAGTTCACTGTTTTGGAGATTTCAGTCATGACCAGTTGGCCTCACAGGTGCTCTGTGGTGGCAAATGGCAGGAAGTAGAAAAACCACTCTCCTCATGGCCAGGAAGTAGACAGACAGAAGAGGAAGAGCCCTAGGCCCCACAATCCCCTTCAAATGTGTATTCCCAATGATGAAAGATCCTCTACTCCCCCAAGCATCCATTACTTTCCAATAGTTTCAACTGGGTGAACAAGCCTTTAACAGGTGCACTTTTGTGGAACATTCCAGATCCAAACGATGCTGCAGTCAACCAAACTTTGACAGAGAGCAAAGCAAGTCAGTAGAGAAAAGATCACTCTTCAACAAATGCTGCTGAAGAACTGGAATCAACATGAAAAAAAAGTCAACACATAGACCTCATACCTTTCATAAAAACCAACTCAAAATGGATCATATACCTAAGTATGAAACTCAGACTAATAAAATTACTATGAGGTAACAGGAAAAAATATAGGTGGCCTTAGGTTGGGTGATGAAATCAAAAGCAGGATACTTGAAGAAAAGAACTAATGAGTTAAACTTCATTAAAATTAAAATCTTCTGCTCTGCAAAACTCTGTCAAAAGAAGGAAAGGACTTGCAAATCACATATTTGAAAAGGGGCTGTGATATCTAAACTATACAAGGAACTCTGAAAACTCAACAATGAGAAGCCAATAATCCAATTAAAAATGGGCAAATTATCTGAACAGACATCCTCCAAAAGAAATATACAATTGGCAAATGAACATGTAAAAACTGCCCAAAATCATGTCATTAGGGAATGGTAAATAAAAATAACAGTATGGTGCCATTGCACATCTACTAGAATGGCTAAAATCCAAAATACCAACAGAAGCATATACTAACAAGAATGTGGAACAATGGAAACTCTCATTCATTGCTGGTGAGAATGCAAAATGGCACAGCCACCTTGGAAGAAGTTGGCAGTTTCTTATAAAAATAAGCAGTCCTGGGAAGGAGGGCTTCCGGCGCACAGGGAGCCTCGGGTGGGGACCGCCAGCCTTCTGGCTGGCTAGCTTCCTGCCTGGTGGCTCCTGGAGGGTGGGCCCCCAGCGCACGGGGAGCCTCGGGCGGGGAGCGCCGGTCTTCGGACCGGCGACTCACTC
>NW_004955514.1:185976-187287 GCF_000276665.1 Chinchilla lanigera
GGGATTTGGACTTTTCAGTAATGCTGAAACTGTTAGGACTTTGGCAACCCTTAGACATGGACTACATACCTTTTTCATAAAGGAGTGCATGCATCTTTGGAGGAAAGGGGTGGAATGTTATGGTTTGTGTCTAGATGCCCCTTCAAAACCTCATGCAATCAGGGGGCAGGCTCCTACAATTTGTAATTGATTCTGGTCCAATGCTTGGATTATGGGTATGAATAGGGAGGTAGCCTGCATCTAATATAAGGGACCAAGTTGATTTTGCTGTCTTCTACCACCATGAGCTATTGCTCCTCTACCATGTGCCACCCTGCCTTGAAGCCAGCCAGTTATGGACCAAAACCTCTACAAACTGTGACCTAAATAAACCTTTCCTTCTATAACTTTAGGCATTGGGTATTTTGTCTCATCAGTGAGAGAAAAGTAACTAAGACAGCGGGTATCCCCACTTCAAAGAGATGACTGGAACAAGTTAGAAGACTATATTGATGAGACACAAAAAAGTTCAATGGTTCATAGTTTAGCTCACAATTACAAAGCAATTGAGTAGCCTATAAACTCCACCCTTAATGATCCTGGACATAATTGAACTTTTTCTTAAAATGCACTGAAACCTCTCTACAAACACTAGTAAAACCCCTATTAAATAAAAATAAGTGTCCTATCATGAGAACCAACAATCATAGATATAAAGATGTCTACTTTCAGGTATGGGATGATTATATGTGGTTAACTCCCACTATAGGACACCTTAGAAATTCCCCCTTATGTTGGGAACAAAAAAAAATCACTTTTGCTCCTATTGGCTTAACTCTAGTAAATACTTAGCATGGACACTCCCTGGGCAGTGTATATATACTATAACATTACAAGTCAAAGACTAAGTTTGTAACAGTCTGGTTTAAACCCCCTGGAATTAGATGTGAAGCTCCCAGTGTCATTCATTTGTCCTGTGGAATGAATTTGTGACCCTGGCTACCCTCTGGACGGATAGAGAGAGGTACACTGGATTTGAATGATTACAAGGGAGGAGTGTCAAAGCATCAACAAACCTGCCAACTTACACCATCTATGACTTTGATGGTCTAGAAGTGTGTTTCACTGGTATAACCATTCAGCTTCTATCTTTGTACTTCCCTAAGGTTAGAGGATGTCATGCAACATATGCAACATACAACATGTAACCAGGCCTTGAGTAACTTATACTCAATGGTTACTCAGTGACTTAAATGGCAACTGGTCTCTCTCTTCTAAATGAAGAAGTAGGGCTGGGGATTTAGCTCAGCGACAAAGCACCTGCCTGGCAAG
>NW_004955514.1:188277-190136 GCF_000276665.1 Chinchilla lanigera
CTTTGCCCTTGTCTCGTCCAGGACAAGAATGCCTGACATCTACTGAGTGCCTTTAGATAAACTGTCTGGATAGTATCTCTGACTGTCAATAACAACTATGACCCCCTTCAACCTGACATAGCCAGAACAGTCATCGTTCCTTGCTCCCTCATGGCAATTTGGAATACCTCTTCAGAGGGGAGAATATGACAGACAGCTAAGCCAGGTAGAAATGTAATAAGCAGTCAGATAGGGCTGGGCCCTCAAGAGTCAGGGCAAAAGTGAAAACTCATTACAACTGTGGCTGAACACACATCTGTTGGAGGCAAGGCCTCAAGATAAAGATGGAATTAACAGGCCGTGGATAAATTGTAATTTATCACCTAATGAAGTCTAGACAGCAGTCACCTTAGTGAGTAACCAAGACCCTCAGACTCATCACTTCTTAAAATGTTCTTTGTTTTTGCCACACACACTTTTACGTGACTTGTTTCCTGATTGGATCACTTTTACCTAAGTGACTATACTTGTAACTTTTTTTGTCAATTATAACTGTAACCACATGTTTTTTGCTCTATAAAGTGAGCATTCCTTTTCTCCTGAAAAATGAGGTCCTTGGCAACCCACTTTCAGATCTCCTCCTGTCTCTCAGGAGTGGCATTTCTCCTCTTCAATAAATATTCCTACTCTTAACCTTCATTGTTCCTAGAATTCACTCTTTGATTTTAGAGAACATGAATTCAGTGTATCAGGCATCTAGTAGGTTTGGAGTTATAATATTTCCCTTACAGAGGTCCTGATATCATTCCTATATCAGTTGTACACAAGAACCTGGACTATTGAGATAGGCAATTAGAGTGTGGCAAAAGCTGGATGGGGGAGCCAGTGTGACCTGTTAATGACAAGACACATGCACAGAACAGTTCCTAAAGCCATATGCATAGACTTCTCTTGAGAATTCAAGTAGATTTCAATAGGATAGCCTAGATCTGACTTCAACCTGAGGCATGGGACCCCAGCACCACCTCTCAGGACCCATCAAGATTTGGAAACCACAAAAGAAAGGCAGCCATCAGGAGCAGTGTTATCACAACTTTCCACAATAGCCTACGTTGTGTTTCCCAGATGTAGTGTGTACTTGTATCTTTGCTCTTACTCTCATTCTCTCTACTTGGTCTAAACTCACTCTGTAGAGCCAGTTTCTCCCCTACTTCCCTACTCTTCACTTTTGCTTTCTTAAGTAAACTTTGTCACTACCTTTTTGCTCATTTTCATTCAATTCTTTGTTTGAGATGAGAAGAACCTGGGATCTAACTCCAGGAGAGATAAGCAACACAGAACCCAGTTACATTTAGTTGGCAAACCACTTTTAGAGGATAGCTACACAATAATACTATTATTGGCCAATTCTCCTGCAACAGTAGGAATGCTCACTCTGCTCTGGCCCTGTCAAGTTAGGTGGAAATATAGGCACTGAGACAGGGTTTGGCCCTCGAAGTAAGAACACATTACAACTGTGGGCAGAGGCTCATTCACTGAAGGCCAGGCATCAAGATAAAGATGAAATTACTATACCTACATACTTCCCATGAGGATAAACAATAATGATCAATATGCTAAATAGACATCAGTCACCTGGGGGGACCATGACCTCCTTGACCCATCTTTTTCAAGAAAGATCCTTCTTTCCATGCACACTTGCTACATGACTTGCTTCTGCCCTGAATCAATATGACCTAAGTGACTATACTTGTAATCTTACTGTTTGCCCTTAGTTTTGTACCACCTTGTGATTTTGCTCTATAAGACTTCCTTGAGAAGCAGACTCATTGGCACCCCACTAGGTGATATAGGGGAAAGAATATTTCCAACCTGCTAGA
>NW_004955514.1:190876-214707 GCF_000276665.1 Chinchilla lanigera
GATTGGCAGTCACAGATACTCTCCAGAGCGTCTATCTAAAGGCCCTCAATAACGTTATTTATTTATTTATTTTTTGGTACCAGGAATCAAACTCAGGATTTTGTGCTTGCAAGACAGGTACTGTGCCACTGAACTATATCCCTGATCCTAAAGGCCCTCAACAGACACAAGGTATTTTCATCTTGGGTAGGCATATAACTTTAAAGTCTAGAGGAGACAAAGACAAAAAACAATTACTTATGCATAGGCCAAATAATAAGATCAACAGGATAATTATGAATACAGTCAACAAACATTTTCACCAAGAAGAACCAGTAATGGCTTCCCATAAGGAGGCTAAGGATAAGGTCTAGGGAATTTGAATCTGACATATCATTGATTTGTTATCTAATATCTTGGACAGCTATTGAGATATTAGCAGAAGGATCAGGAATGTACACACAACATTCAGCTTTTACAATTGTACAAGTACTTCCTGTGCTACTGTTAGAATTTCTAATGCCATCTGATTTTGGAGGATGGCCTGTCTCATTAATTTTATTTCTTCATTTAGGAGAAACAGTTGCAGTGTCATTTAAGGCCCTCTGAGTATAGTTAGCTAAGGCCTTGATATGTGGCATATAACCCTCTCTCTAAACAAGATCTATTGGGCCCAAGTAAAAGGAATCTAGCATATTTGTTACTGATTTTATCTGTATGATTACTTCAGGTTTGGTATCTTCTAGGCAAGAACAAATTTTTTGAGAAATTAGAGCATGTATAACCTAATCATGAGCATTAGCGTGGACAGGTAAGTTTAGAAACTGTTTTTAAGGGATAGCAATTATAACAAGCTAGTTCTTAGACCCTTTTATTGATGGAGTCTGATATTTTGTCATAAGTCCATCTAGCTTTAGTTATAATTATCTCTAAATTTTTGATGACTTATGAAAACCAGATTAACACATTATTTTGACCAATGAAAAACTCTTAAGTTTTTGTATGTGAACAATAATATATATTATATTTGTAAAACCAGTCTCAGCATTATTTTAATTAGTTGACAACCTGGATATATATGTTATAGCATTTAGACAGGATGAAATCTCTCCAGAATTATAGCTGGGCTTTTAGGCATAACTAAAAGGAATGGGAGAAGAGAAAGTTATCCTAGTTACAGTTTAAGCAAAGTATTTTTTCTAGTGACTGCTTTTATTGAGGTATGATGACTGGCAAGAAGGCCAGGGTTGGAGAAGAGCAAAGAGACCTGTGCCAATGTCCAGAAATAGGCTGGGTTTTTTCCTCTATAGTCATGATTATTCAGGGCTTCTCCATGGAGATGACAGGTAGAGATAACAGTCCAGCCAGAGGGAGAAGGCAAAGTGCCCTGAGACCCTTCAGTCTTATTAGACCAATGGGTAGGATGGGTCTGAACTTGGGGGCCTTCACCTCAGAAAGCAGTCCAACCTCCAGTGGTCACCTTTGCAGTCAAGGGATGGCTTGGGGGGCCTCTTAGGGCAGACCCTCTTAAGGTGACCTGGCTTTCTACAGAGTAGCATTTGAGTCTAGTCATTATAGCTGGGCTTTTAGGCATAACTAAAAGGAATGGGAGCTCTTCTTGGAGCCCCACAAATCAGATGTAGGGTCTTTTTTTGTGTGTGTGTAAGGCCACAACAAAGGCAGCTGCTTTTGGTCTGTTTCCTCTCTTTATTTTTTTTCCCAGTATCAATTATAGAATACTAAGGAGGCAGTTTTTACTAAAGTATCAGTGGGCTATCTGGAGCAAAAGCTACCTCTGAGGCTGACTGGGTAATAAACATGTCTTTAAGCAAAACCTGTCCTTCTACTGAATCAGGAGCTATGGGCATATATTTTACCAGTGCCTCTAGTAAATGCTTTAAGAAGGCAGAGGGATTTCATCTTTTTCCTAATAAATAGGTGAAAATTTAAAGTAACTAAAGGGCTTGGCTTTTGTCCTTCTTAGACCTTGAAGAATACACACTTAAAAATGTCTCCTGCTCTAATCTCCTGTCTAGCTTTTAGGCAAGCAGGGGTCTTGGGTAGAGACTTCTTGGGCTCCAGTGGGAACTGGTAGTTCCCCTGGCTATTTTCTAGTTGTTTAAAATTAACAATATGATATTCATCCCCAAATGTAATAGTAGCTTGTAATACTGCTTGTCTCTCATTAGATGTCAATGTTTGCTTTAAGATTAACATTATATCTTTCCAACCTAGCTTATAAGTCTCAGCAAATCCTCTAAAAACATCAATGTACCTATCAGGGTCATCTGAAAATTTTCCTAGTTCTAGCTTGATCTGTTTTAAGTCACTGAGAGAAAGAGACATATGAACATGGGCAGTTAATTATATTTAATTATAATTATACTTTGAGCATAAATACAGATTATTCTTAATGTAAAGAAAGTTTGAACATAAGGCAATTCTGATCATTTTCCCTTTTTACAGTATGATTTTAGTTGTAAAAGAATATCATAATTAATACTTCCCTTTGCATTCTATTTGGCTCTAGAGCATAAGCAGGCCACATGCAGGTGCAGAAAAATATCAAACAGCTCTTTTTCAACACTTAAGAGTCAAACATCTTCAAGTGTTCAAAAATGTATTCTAAAAAAGTAAGAGACTTCAACTCCATATACAAAAAGAAATAATTTGGGCATCCCCTCTTTATTTGTATTTGATTTTTATACCCTTAAGGCATCCCTCAAGTAGATTCCACTCCAGGGTAGGTGGGTGCCATCTGGAGAGAGCAGAAGACAAAATTCAACCAGCCTATCCACCCTCCAACTGGCACACAATTTTATCCTCCTGGGGAGCTCATGAACGGTGCATTTACTCCTAGTGGACATTTATAAGCTAAAGGAGTAAGAGACTTCAATTTTGAGAGACTTTGACTTTGAACTGTGCACTTACTCCTGTTGGATATTTCTGAGCACAAGTTATAATTTGTCTTAATTGTGAAAGGAATGTTTAAATAAGAAAGCATAGCTTTGTAATAAACTATTGCTTTTACTTCTTTGGAAGAGGGCATATATAAAAAGATGAGTTGGAAGTAATTAGAGCACTTCTGCTGTGCTGTAAAACAGATCATCTCTGGAGATAGATAAAAGTCAACAATTGATTTGAGGAATTCTACCCTGGGCCCTAGGGCAAAGAAATCTCCAAGACACTTGTGTTATCTATCTAATCACCTAATCAATCTTTCTTAGCAACAGGACAAGGCTATGCTTTATTTAAATTTTTGAATGCTCACAGGTTAAACTTGTATTTATCACTTGGCAATCACATTTTACATGTAAAACAACATCATAATGTGCCTTGGTAAAAACACATTAGTTAATACTGACTGAAATCTCTTTCTTATTCTTAGTTAGCATATGCAAGGCACAAATGTACATCATTCCCCTGCTAGCTGCTGTGAAATGTAAACAGTCATTACAAGCTGCCTCAGCCCAATTTCTGAAGGGAGATATAGTATAAGTGGCTCTAAAATGGACTGAAAAGCTTAGGGAGAATTTCTAGTTTATTAGCAGAGAGAAATAAGTATGATAGATAAGTGGAGATTTTTCTGTGGTCAGGAGCCAGTTTTCTCTGAGGAACCCTTGGGTATCTGCCTGAGAGTAGCCCTGGCCATGACCCCTCAGTTGCTCTCAATTTTTATTGACCCACACAACTAGAGATCAGTCTCCAGAAAGGAATCCAGCTGTCTGTCTTGTCAACATTCTGTTGGCCATTGGCTTCAGTGGGGATTCACCAAAGAGATGCTGGGGAAATCTCTCCTCTGCCTTAAGAGTGTGAGCTGCTCTAACAGCATTTAATTAGCTGGTAGAGTAACCACTGTTTGTCAAAGGTCAATAAGGGATAGTTAAATAGCCTGAGCAAAATCATTACCTAACACTTTATAGGTTTATAGTAAAGGTTTTAAAGTCCACAACTTATCTAAGTATTTTTTCTATACACATACATGATAACTAGACCTAGGAGAAGAGGAAAGATCAGAGATCCTCTCTTATGCTAAAGGTGTTTTGGTCCCATAAGTGTGGTGTTTTTGGAAATACCTCCTTCTGTTGTCACCAAGAAGTTGGTTCTTTCCATGGTGTCTCAGGTTCAGTCTCCTGAGGAAGGCCTGCCCAGAACACTAAGCCAGGACATGGTTTTTATGCGTATTCTCCATACAGGCAAAATTCCAGTGTCTCATCTGACCCAGAGATGGTATATGTGTCTCTCCTTTAAGATGACTTCCTTGCCTTCAGTGTAAGCAAATGCTCATTTTCTGCAGGCTTAACTTAGTTGCTGAATAGGAGGAAAGCATTGGAACAGTCTAGAGTTCTTTCTTTCTAATTTTACATGCCTATAAAAAGGAAAGTACAAAGTGCTAGGAAAAGATTAGGAGTAAGGCCAGAGAAAGAAAACTGAAGCAGAACAGTCTTGACATTTCCTCTAGAGTGTAGAGGAGGATCAGAGCCAGTCTGTCCCAGTGAAACCTGGCCTCCAAGTCTTAAGAATGGCCACCGACCTAGCTTCTTTTAACTGGTGGAAGTCACCCTTTTTTTTTTTTTTTTTTTTATATAGGCACGTATATTTTTCTAACTCTGAGCTAGATTTTATTTAAAAAGACTCATTGTCTTGGTTACTTTTCTCTCATTGCTAAGACAAAATACCCACTGCTAAAAATTAGGGAAGAAATGGTTTATTTATCTCAGTTTGTGGAGGCTTCAGTCCATATTTGGCTGGCTCCAAAGCAAAGTAGCACATGGCACAGAGCAACAGTTCATGGTGGCAGAAGACAGCAAAAGCAACAAGAGCAAAAGGAGGGAGCAGGTGGGGAGAGCAAGCCTCTTTCCCTCCCTTATGTTATATGCAAACTACTTGCCCAAGGATGGATGTAGCACTCATACCCATAACCCCAATATTGAACAATGAACCACTCATAAACTCTAGAAGCCTGCACACATGACTGTATGAAGATTTGTGGGGACATCCAGACACAAACCATAACACCCATTTATAGAAGTTTATACTAAAGTCTACTAGGGAGCATTTTAACATTACTCTTTCTGAAGCTATTGTCTAAATAAAGTCAAGCAAGTAATACCACTAAATTTGGTAACTAGTTCAAATGCAACATACACAAGAACAAAACAGGAGTAAAAAGTCCCATTAGAGAAGTATCACAACCTTATAAACTTCCCATATTTTAACTTAGATTTACCATCATTTAAAAAAACTATAGAAGAGACAAAGCAATTATAAGCAATGAGCAAAGACATAACAAAATTTGAAGCATAAATATTTCTGACCTGAGTGAGTCCCAATCCAGAGTCTATGCAAAGAAAGAAAACTCTTACAGTACCTCCATCCAATAATCTTGGTGGGATTTCCAAATGATATCGGGGAAGGAAACTCCCAACCCACTAGACATCTGGTACAAGTTTATTTTCTCTAAAATCAAAGAATGAATTTTAGGAACAATGGAGGTTAAGAGCAGAATACTTTTGCTGGGGGAAAGAAAGCTTCTGTCCAAGAGAGAGACAGAGGTGGTCCCAAATGGGTTACCAAGGACCTTCCCTTTCCTAGGGATTTTATAGAGCAAAACCATGAGATGAGGCAAGTCTAAGGTGGGAGAAATGGAAAATCATAAGGTGGGCATGAGATGGGACAAAACTATGGTCAACCAATAAGATTATGAGTATAATTGCTCAGATAAGATTAATTAAATTGGCATCAAGTAGGGAATTGAGTCATGTAGCAAGTGGGCATGAGTACAGAGCAGGGGCCTTTTCTATAGGGGGTTGGGTTAGTGACTTTTCCTGGCTTTTTCAAGGTGATCAATACCTATTTAAAATATCAATCCCTGATGTTTATCCTTAGGAAGTGTGTGGGTGAGTGCATTTGTTTTATCTTTTATCTTGAGGTCTAGCCCACAGTGGAGGTGTCTGTCTCCCCCCACAGTTGCAAGGCATTTCATCTTCTGCACTGTAAGCCTTTTGCCAGGGCAGGGACAGAAGCCCTCTAAACTTGGTGGCTCCAGTCTTTATTCCTCCTCCTGCAGACCTCCCCTACTCATTGTCACAGGCTGGGTCTGAGGGTTCCCAAGGCTGAAATGAGGAACTTAACCAACCTCTTCAATATAAGTTTCACTGATTCCCATCATAGAAAAAGAATTTTCAAGATGCAAAGGTAAGAGCGGCATAAGGATATATTATTGTACACACTCAAGGTCAGGGTGCAGGTGTTCAAAGAAATGAGACACAATACTATTGGGAACTGGGGATCTTTTATGTGTTTTGGGAGGTAGAAATCTGTGGAATTTAACATTCTATAGTTTTAGTTTTTGTGGGTGGGAGAGGATGATGCACTCTTAGTAAGCTATTCCTATAGGAAATGCCAAAATGGTGGTCTTTTCACGGGTGAAAAAGGACTATTTGCATGTGAAAGGGAATTGGCAACTGAAAGGGAGTTGCCCAGGTTTCCTATTTTAAGAGAAGGAAAAAAAACCACGTACACCAGGCTTGTGTTCTGAAGCTGCAGTTTTTCTTTAAATTATAATTTCTTAAAATTTTGATTCCCTGTCTCTTTTCTACCTATTTCTTCTACCTCATCTGAAAGGCTTTACTTTTGGATCCACATATTTCACATAGTCCCAGGTCTCCCATCCCCCTGGTCACTCCCCCATGGGAGCCTGCCAGCACCCTTGGGCAGAGCACTGAGTATCCCACAAGAACAGCACTTCTGTTGAATGTGGGAGAAGTGGGTCACTAAATTTTTCAGTGCCAGCCAAGCCTTCTCTCCCCACAATACTCCTGCCTGCAGATGCTGCTTTTTCCTGGAATACTATTGTTTTCAAAACCCAAGTGTGCACTGTTAGTGTCTTAGTCACCATTGTAGGGCTGTAGGGTTCTTGGAAGTCCTGACCTGCATGTATCTCATTCACCATGGTCCTCCTCCTAGTGGGGAGGTTAGAATTATTGTGAGTCTTCCACCAGCCATGCCACCACTGAGGAGCCAGCTCCCTCCCTCAGCCTGATCCTCTTCCAAGATAGTGTGAATGCGAGGCCTGAGGTGGGGGTGGGTGCTGTGATCCAAGAGTGGTCCAGTTTCCCCTCACAACATTACCTCCCCATCTCTCAGTGGTTCTCAGTGTTTGGCACAAGGCAATTCTGTCTTCCAAGGTTGCTGAATTTTAGGACCAAGTTTCCAGAATGGTGAATTTCCCTTCCCTGGGGCTCTTCCAGAGTAAAACTGATCTTCATTTATCTCTGGAACATATTCTAAAACATTGGTCGATATTTAAATCTCAAGTGCTCAAAAATAAATGTATAAGTTTTAGTCCAAGTTTATCTGCCTTTTAGTTTAGTTTAGTTTTTTTGGTACCAGAAATCGAACTCAGGACCTTGGACATTCCAGGTAAGCACTTGTGCCATTGGCTATACCCCTGGTTGCCTTTTAGTTCTTAAGCAGATCTAGAAATTAACTCCTCTCCTCTCTCCCTTCAAGAATGATGCTGACTGATTTTTGTAGCACAGGGCAGACTGACTCATTTTTATAACACATAAGTTCACTGATAGAGCTAAACATTTCTAGGGAACCTTATGAATTTAATAACAGCTTTAAATTAGAACAAATATTTAAAAATAGGCACAGCCTCAGTCCCCAGAGGACTGGCTGTCACCATGATTTCTCTCCAGAACATCTTCAGGCCAGCCACTATTCTCAGAGATAATCTCTTTCTACACCCAAACCTGACCTGCTCACACACACACCCAGAAATAGTTAAAATTTAACAGTCTGTCCCATTAAGAGAAAGAGTTCCATGTGGCTATGAAAACAGTAGATTCCCCCATCAGCTATGACTACCTAACAATGGCTATGAAAACAACAGTGAGTAGCATGTATAGTTGGATAGTCCAATCAAATAAACAATCAACCTAGGGCCAACCTTAAAAGCTGTTTTTGTTTTCACAAGTGTAAAGGCTTTATTCCTTCTGATTGTTATTACAAAAGATTTCTGTTAATTGACCTACAAATAGTTTTGACTAGTCTATTTATAGTTACAACTTTTAAAACTAAAAAAAAATTATAATTCAACTTGGCCAAATACATCTGAGTGCACTCTAGTTTTATAAATAATTTTCTTGTGTGTGTTTGTCTGTCTCTCCAGTCTGTAACTAGTTACCATGCATACAGCTGTTGTGTTTGAGCTCAACGATTTTTCCCTTTTTTTTTTTTTTTTTTGCATTTTTGGATTTTAAAACATTTGTCTATAATTTAAGCTGGTTTACAGATGTCATTAGAACTAAGGACATGCTTCCACCCAAGTTGTCACCTGACCAAAAATTTGTTAAGGTCAAGATTGGTTTTACAAACGTAATGCATACTGTTGTCTGTGTACAATGACTTGCAAACCTTTCACTGGTCAAGATGTGTAAATTGTTATGATCTGGTTCTTATAGGTCATCAAATTTTTAAAAAAATAGTTAAATAGAGATTCTTTAGGGAGGGAGAGATTTTGGACAGGACTCCCTTTGGTTAATAAAGGAGTAGCTGTCTGGGAAAATCTTACTCTGGCCTTTGTTCATTAAGGAGGCCCCAGTAGTTCCTATAGCCCTATGAGAGACACCCCAATAAATGCTATTAAATATATTATTATGATATGTTTACATTGGTGATTGTCAGAAGGTTAAGTTTCCTATAAATAAGACAATAAGTTTTTCTCATTTTAAAAAAAATGCTCTTGGTACAAAACTAAATTAAGAAGCAAACTCTCCATTTAGCTATAATGATTCATTACTGTTAATCTCATAGTTTATTAAATGTATTCAGGCCTTCCAGGTGTACAGGCCTTCTAAAATGTATAACTGGGATTGTTTATAGTTGATAGAGACCACTATAAAGTGGCTCTGAGCAGGATTTAAAATTAAGCAATTACTTTTTCTTGTTTACTTATGAGTCTGTCCCAGGCCTAGGCCTCTTGTCTGGAGATGGGCAGAAGACTCATAGTAAGTGAAACTCTGTGAGTCACTGGTCCCTGCTGAGGCCTGTAGTGGCCTGTCATGCATGATGCCTCAAAGGACAAGACAAGGCCACAGCTAAGGATGCCAGACTCCAGCCCCAATTAACTAGATAAAGACTGTAGCTGCAGGCATCTCACTCCTGGGTGGAGACCTTCCTGGAGTTAACATAGTTCTCCTAAGCTAACATAATGTATTACTTGGAGAAGTCCTTGAGCTGACTCCCAAGGTCAGATTTCCATGCTTTCTTCAGTATTCCCCTCCTTTATTTGTAGACCAAGTAAATATAGGATGCCCAGAGAAGTTCTTTGTCTTAGCCCCTAGAGAATCTCGAATTCTGTTAGAGGATTTTGAACCTCCTAGAGCCCTAAAATCATACCATTTATCTCTTTTATTTAAGTCTTTGCCATCCACTTATTTAGGAGGTTGAAGGCCTGATCAGTCTGCAATAACTAAGTGATAATATGAGCATCCTAACTGGGACATGAACCCTGTAATGGTCTCCATCATACAGTGATAAGGATTTTCTTTTAGATTTAGATATCTACTTTTCTCTTGTGCTCCAGCTACCTGTACAAAATCAAAATTATAATTACAAAAACAAAATTACAGCAAGGGGGGTGAATATGATTACCTCCACATGCACAATTAGATCCTGCTAGATTTACCTTAAATTTTATAAAACTGGTTGCAGAAAGTAAATACCCTCTATCAGAATTTCACAGCAAAAGGACAAATCTTGAGCCTAGTGCTCAAGTTCTATAGAAATATATTCAAATAGAAAAATCAGATGGTCCACTGCAGTTAATAACATGGGGTCAAGGGTATGCTTGTGTGTTAACAGGCAATGGAACATCATTATAGCTACCCTCATGAAACAGATAACCATGAGAGGAGAACATCCCAGCCCTGTGATGGAGCCTGTTCCCATCTGGCCCTCCAGTGCAAGCATTCTCAAAGATGAACCTGGAGAAAAGCCGGACAAAGCAAGTACTGAGATCCACACAGGCCACAAAATCCATGACATGGAAACAACTAAAGAAGAAAATGCAGGAGGCTCACATGCTGGTGATGCAAGACAACCTCCCAAAAAATCCTGAAAATATGTTTGTTACTATGATGGCCATTGTAACCTGTACACTATTTCAACTGCTACAATTACAAAAACAAAAAGGGGAGTATGTTTAAGACCAAAAATTTACAATGGCTAGTTTTACATATTTCTCTAAGGGATGAACAGAGGCTTGGATTTTTTGGTATCACCCTTTTGAGATTACCCATTATCCCACTAGGGGTGCGTCATCCCATCCCACCTGCTAAGACTAAGACCAAGACTAAGACCAAGACTAAGACTAAGGCTAAGACTAACACTACTAAGACTAAAGTTTCTCTGGGGCAAGATCCTCATTAATTGAGATCCTCACCACTTTCTGAGTGATCTGATAGTTCCCCCTTCAACTGATAAATGCTGAAGTTCTGGCTGCCTTGTGGCCTTGTGTTATGGTTTGTGTCTGGGTGTCCCCCCAAAGCCTCATGCGGTCATGAGGCAGGCTTTTAGAGTTTGATTGATTATGGGTGTGAGAGCTACACCCAGCCTGGGGTGGATAGTTTGCATAAGGGAGAGCAAGAGGCTGCTTGCCACCATTCCTCCCTTTTGTGCTTGTTGCTTTTGCTGTGTTCTGCCACCATGAGCTGTAGCCCTCTGCCATGTGCCACTCTGCCTTGTAATCTGCCAAGTATGGACTGAAACCTCCACAAACTGTAAGCAAAATAAACCTTTCCTTCCTTAATTTTGGGCGTCAGGTATTTTGTCCCAGCAACGAGAGAAAAGTAACCAAGACACCTTGTGCCCCTCATGAACAAATGGTCATCTTGGATCCCCACTGTACTGCCATTTTGTCTCTTGCTGTTTCTTTTTACTGTGCACCATTACACCTGGCAAGAGACTGGGGCTCACTGCAGTGGTCTCCAGTAAGGATTCTGAGTGTGAGTGTACCCACCCTAAATAGCCTGGGTAAGATATAAGGAATAGAAAGAGTTGTAATCATTCCTCGTTGCTTTGCTATGGTCTGCCCACTGTGAACTGTTTCTCCTCTTCAATGCCTGTCTGTCATGTCACTCTGCCTTGGAGCCAGTCCATTAAGGATTGAAACCTCTACAAACTGTGAGCTAAATAAACCTTTCCTCCTTTAACTTCGGGTGTTAGGCATTTTGTCTCAGCAAGGAGAAAAGAAACCAAGACACCAACCTTATACTCTTGCTGGCTACAGCCCATGTGGCCTCTCTCTTGCTGGCTTTTCACCCTCTCCACAGCTTCCCTCCTCAAGCATTCCACGTTCCTGGCATCCTTCCCAGACTCACCCTGTCAGGGGCTGCTTTCAGGGACTTCAGTCCTGGCAGACCTTATCTGGACTCCCAGGTCTTCCTTCAGCATCTTGATGGAAGCCTCCTTAACGCTTCAGTGCTTGCACTCTGCATGCTGGTAAAACCAAACACCAGGCAGATCGTGCCAAGGTCTGCTGCCCATGTAAGCTGCTCCTCAGCCCACTGGAAGCACAGCTGCAGCAACCCATGTGTGCATTTCCAGCAAAACACAGAAAAATAAATTCCAAGGCAGTTTGGACATGCAGGTCACTCCAGGGCTCTTTTCTCAAATGAAAGTCTTTGAAACAAGTGTGCATTTCCACACTTGTGAACAAAATTCCTGAGGTAACCCTGAGGCTTTCTTCCTATGGTTCCATTACAAAACAAGAAGTTTATTTTTTTGGCGCTACAACTGCACCTTTCTTGGCCAAAACTTTGCACATGTACCTCTTCTGGCCAAGCTTCAAGTTTTTCAAATTTTTCTGTTCTGTCCCTTTTGTTCATGATTTTCACTGTAAATCTGGCTAAAAGCAGCCAGCAATGCTTGTGCCACAGCCTGAGTGCTGTACTGTCTGGAAATCTCCTCTGCACACGAGCCAGTCTGTGACTTCACTTAGCCCCCTGTGAAGCCTCAGGGGCTGACAAGACACAGTCAAGTCTTTGTTGTGGGGTAATGTGGATGGCCTTCTGTCCATACCCTTGGAGTCCTTGTACATCTGAAAGCTCACAGGCCTGGCCTCTGAATAATACTGCAGCACTCTAGGCTTCTGAGACCTCCCTTGGCAAGCACAAGGTCCTGAGTTAAATCCCAAGTATCAAAAAGAAAATAAATAAAAATAAAAAATAAAACAGGAAGCTGAGGTCCCCAGACTCCAGGGCTCCCTCAATGCCCAGGTAAGCAACTCAGACACCCAAACAGCAGTGCTCATACTGAAAGACAGGTCAGAATGGCGGCAGCAGCACTAAGCATTGTTCTCTTCACCTGAGGGACAATTGCCCGGCTGCACGGTGGTCAGAAACAGGGAGCAGAGAATTGGAAGCTGGGATCTCACAGCAGAAAAGTAGTGTGTGGTGAGAGCATGGCAGAAGGTAGAAAGTGATGCTAATGAATAGCCTAGAAATGAAGCTTATTGGAGGCATGAAATGCCTGGCCGGATGCAACATGAAAGACAGCATCACAAAGATGTACACATGGCTCTGCAGATACAGACACACACAGAAATGACAGTGATGACAGAGAAAATGAGACCTCTACCTTAGGGTAAAAATAAATTTCTAGGTGGGTTGAAGGCTGGAATATAAACAACAAAATAGTAAAACACTCTCTGGGGACATTTCTTGAATATCCAAAAGCTCTCTTGCCCAAAAAAAATGCCCAAAAAAAAATAAAGGGAAACTTCAGGGTGGGAGGATTTCCTAAGCAGAAGCAGGAAGCACATCTTTTTTTTTTAATTTTTTTGAGACAAGATCTTGCTATGTAGTCCAGGCTGGTCTTATACTCACTATGTAGCCCAGGTTGACCTCAAACTCATGGCGATCCTCCTGCCTCAGCCACCAGAGTGTTGGGATTACAGGCATGCGCCACCATGCCTGGTTTTTAGGAAGTACCTCTTCAAGGAAAAGATGAGGGCAGGTAAAGGGCCAAGTGAAGCTGCATTCCAGGAGTGGCATCTGCAGCCCAAGGAGCAGCACCACATCTGGAATGGGGCTTCAATCAGGACAGCAGGGTTGGGGTACTTCAGGTGACTCGCATGCCCTCCAACTGGCAAGGGCCAGGGGCCCGTGAAATTAGCTCCTGATAAGGCTCCTGCCTGCCTCAGCCTGTGTAGCTCTCTTAAATTCCCAGGGGGAAGATGGAGAAATAACAATAAGAGACAAAAAGCTGAAGTCAGGTGAAGCCCTCTCTCTGGATGGGAGGAAAGGAACTGCTCAGTCACCACATTTATACATTTGGTAGGTTGGTGTCATGTAACACCCTTTTGTCTAGCAACCGTTGCTTAGATTGTCTAGGGGCTTGGTGTTCTCTGGACTGAAGCAGTCAGTTGTTTTATTCACGTGGCTTGCCTCAGGAGCTCTTCGTGCTCAGACAGGGCTTGCCTTGACACCACATGTGTAATCAGTTTCCAGCCTCAGCTGCTCTCTACACCTGTGCCTGCCTCAGCCTAGGGCAGTGCAGCACCAAGTCCTGGTGATCTCCCTCCAGAACCGTGGCAGATTGGATGCCTGTTGTATCTGAGTAACCAGACTCCAATGGCAGAGGGAGATGAACTAAAATGAGTGGAACTGCTGTGTATAATGACCCTGAGAAATCAACCAAGATTTAAGACAGGCCATATTTTTGAAATTAGAGAAGAGGAACACGAAAGCACCAAATGGTCACTAAGGACACTTCACTACTGAAGTGGTAATGCTGACGAGGACAAAGAGACAGCAGGTCGTGTGACAGGCACACGTCGCAGTGTTGGACCCTGGCTGTGTGCAGCAGCCTGGCAACACCAGGTGGCGTTGGCCCACACAGGACCCTGACCCACACTGGGACCCGTGGGATCAGGTCTTGCCTGAGTGTGAGACAGCAGGCTCCTTAGTGTCTTCTGGCGCTATAACAAGACATCGGGGTATTTTGTGTGGAAATGGGTTTATTTAGCTCATGGTTGTGGAGGTCCAGGAACATGGCACAGTGTCTGTGAGGCCCCAGCTGCATCACAATGTGGCGGGGTTGGGGGCAGCACTGTGTGAGGAGCAAATTCCACAATGAAATGGGAGGCAGAGGAGGGGTGGAGCTCACTCCTTCACCACAACCCACTGTGGAGAGAATTCAGTCTGCAAGCCAGCACTGACCGCCCCCTGGGTAGGGAGCCCTCACACTACTCCCACCCATAAAGGTCTCACCATTCCACAGACCACGCTTCCAGCACATGAACAACAGGGACACTCAGCCATACCCTAGCCAAGGCACCAGGTAGAAGGGTTTCACTGCAGTGCAGATTATGGCAGCAAAAAGAGAAATAAACTGACAGAAGCTGGTAAGGGAAAATTAAATAAACTGTGGTTTATCCCTGCAACAGAATGCAGCATATGAGAATGAATGCCACCACCAATGAATCTCAAAAACACAAAATATTGAGTGCAAAAGGCATAGCCGTAAAGATCAAATACAGCATGATCCCATTTATAGAAAGTTTTAGTGTACAAAAGAATATAACAGAGTGTGTATGGACACACATAACTGTGCACTGCCCAAAGCAGACTGACTGGTGACTCACAGAGTCTGTCAGAAGGATGAAGGGAAAACTCTGGTTATTCCTGTAAGTTCATGTTTTTAAAAATAAAATAGAAAAATGGACCGAATATGGGGAAATAAAGGCAAACTTAAACCTTTAAGTAGTTGTTTTAATTTTAATGACAGTGCAAAGGGGTCTTAGTGGCAGATGCACTTGTGTCATGCATAACGCTGGATGCTCAACACGCGTCCTGACTGATGATACAGAATGCATTCAAGAGAGAGGCCGCTCAGGACTAACTGGCAGCACACAGCTTGGAGCATGTGATGTGTGGCTGGTCCACACTGAGACCCACTCTGCGTGCAAAACACACTAGAGTTCCAGATCTAGCACGAAACAAAGAATGTGGACCCTTTCTCCTGCTCTTTTCCCAAAGCATGGCATGGGATTCAATACAGCCTGACCCCGTGTCCCGTGCAGAGAGGAAGCCACCATGTCTGGCACTCAGCAATGCCTGTTCTGGCTGACAGCTGCAGGGAGAGAGGGTGAGGCTGCCCAGTGGAGCGTGCTCATTGACAGGGACTCCTAGTCGGGATTCTGGGGGCAGGTAGGGAGGAGGTGCTGCCACTCACCGAGAAGGGGTCCAGAAGGCAGTCATCAGTCTGCAGAGAGGTGGAACTGTCCACGTCCACACCCACCACTCAGGCAGAGCCTGAGTCCTGCCTCGTTTAAGATCAGAGAGGGAGCTCAGCTCCCTGGTGCTCACAGCTCAAGGCTCCAGCCAGCTACATCCTGGGTACAGACGTGGGTTTCCAAGTCTCTTTCCTCTTTCTTGTGAAATGACTACAAAGTGACTGCTCAGGATGGGGGCTCAGCATGCCAGGCACCCTAAGGCACGCCCTCCTGAACAGTTATCCGTGGCAAGCTACGGGTGCTCACAGATGTGAGCTCTTGCAGGACAGGATTCTTCGTAAGTGCACCGTTGCCTCAGGTGACCAGCACTAAAGAGCATGACCACTTGAGCCAGGACAGACTGGAGACTTCTATTCCCAGCCACACACCGAGGAACCAGGGAGCTGAGGGGCAGCAGGCTGGGCATGAAGCTCCTTCCCATGGCAGCAGCAAGTGTAGGCGGCTGCACAGGGCGGGGGAGCTTCAATGTGGGAGAGCGTGAAGTCACGCATTTAAGGAAAAAATAACCTGAGTTATGCTTTAAAAAGCAAGAGGGGCTGTCACACAGAAGGCCCCCGCAGACCCTCCTCCTGGGCCATTCCTGCTCCCACAGGGGCTGGGCCTGCAGGTATGGGCATGGATGTGGGGATCTGAGGGAGGGTGACCCTGCCACAGCAGAATGGACAGGGGCCTGGTGAAGGGCAGAGAGCAGGGGAGGCAGATCTTAAAATGCACTGGCAGAGCCCAGCTCTGAGGACCCTGGGAAATGGACCATGATGCCAGAGGTAGTATCCTCAGGACCAGAGGCCAAGTCTACAAAATAGCTCAGTCATGTGTTGCTATCTGACACCTGCAAGTAAGCCTAAGGTACCTTTTGGAAAGGTTATCCCCTCCCTCCTCCCTCCCTGCCTTTCTTTTTTTTCTTTCAAGAAATTAACCTGGCATGTCTGGTCCAGTCCCTGAACACCTGTAATCTAGCACAAGAGGCCTACCCTGTCCAGGGATGCGTTCCTTCCCACATGCTCTGAGGTCAAGGAGCTTCTTGGAGGTCCTACTCTCACTTCTACAAGTGAGAGGACATCTACCCATTCTCACACCAACACTGATCTGCACATAATAAGCACCTTGTGAGTGTCCTCAGTGAATAAATATGAGCACTGTCATGAAGCTTCTAAATCCAGGAGGAGCAGAAACAAATGTGGCCATGTCAAGATGGGACTGTGCGTTGCTCTTCCTTCCCTTCACCAAACACCTGCACCCCACCAAGCAGGTCTGCAACCTACTGCGTACACCCCACCTGTGACCTACTCTGTGCATTCCACCGCCTGCAACCTTCTGTGTGCTTGCCACATCTGTCCTCATGTTACACTGTGTGCACCCAACCATCTGCATCCTACTCAGTGGCCCCACCACCCATATGGTACTGTGTAGACCCACCTCCTTCCCTCATCCTCTGGCTGTATCCTAGCACACACTGCAGGGAATATGTTCTATAGTGTCAAACCCTAATGCACTGCATGTTTTTTATACACACACACACACACACACACACACACACACACACCCTTATGAAAAGCATAGTTTATAAATTAGGCACAGAGCCAGGTGTGGTGGCACACACTTATGATCCCAGTACTCAGGAGGCTGAGGCAAGAGGATTGCTGCTAGTTCAATGCCAGCCTGAGCTACAAAGCGAGTTCAAGGCCAGCCTAGTACAAATTACCTCGCTATCAACTGGAACATATGATATGTTCATGTTTTTCACCCCCCAATTTAATGCCTTTTCTATCAAAATTAAGCACTCAGCATGCACTGTCACCATAACTTTTGCAGATTGAAGTGCAACGGCAAAAGTAGCGTGGATTTCTTTTCCCTTCGCAATTTCTTGAATAGATCTGTTCTTTCTGTATATGTTAGAATATGAGTTTTTCTTTTCTAATTCAAGAATTTCATGTTTTCACTTAAAGGAAACACTTTATAGCTTTGCTTTGGCACATTTGAAGTGCTAGCATCCCTACTCTTGTGCTATTATTAAGTAAAATGTAAGAGTTACCAGAACACAAGTACTACAGCCCCTCTGACAGCTGAGAAGGCTACAGAGTGACTAGTGGGCAGACAGGCTGGATATAGGGAGACACAGGACACAGAGTTTATTCAAGTCCCTAAGAAAGAATAGGGGGTGGGGCGGTACAAGGTTGCATTATGTTGCACAAAAAGGAGCACAACTAGTTGAAAACTTGTGGATTGTATCTTTCTGTAATTTTCCACTTAATATTTGCAGACTTATTCATCCATAAATAAGGGAAAGTGCAAAAAAGAAAACCACGGGAAAGGGAGATTGTTGAACATCTGCATTGATGGGTATTATAATACCTGTGTCCTGCTACCTGCATTCTGCCAACTGCCTGTCACCACCTACATCTACTGCTTTCATCCTATCACCTGCACCTTATCACCTGCACCCCATCACCTGCGTCCTATCATTTGCATCCTACTACCTGCATCCTAACACCCACATCCCATGACCTACATCCTAACACCAGCATTGTTACCTGCACCGCCTCATCTGCATTCTGTTATCTCCATCCTAACACCTACATACCAGCACTTGCATCCTACCACATGCATTCTATCACCTGTCTCCTAATGCCTATATCTCACCATTTGCATCCTATCACATGCATCTTTCACCTGCAACATATCACCTGCTTCCCAATAGCTGCATTCTGTGACTCAGGTCCTAACAGCAGCATCTGTTTCCTAAGTCCCCTACCTGCATCCTAACACTTACATCCTACCACATGCATTCTGTCACCTGCATCCCATCAACTCTTCTTGTTATCTGCATCACCTGCATCTCAACATTTACATCTCACCACCTGCATCCATCACCTGAATCCCGTCACTTGTATCCTGTCACCTACATCCTATCACCTGTAATATGTCACCTGCATCCCATCACCTGCACCTGTCACCTACCTCATCTCACCTGTATCCTGTTACCTGTATCCCAACACTTGCACCCCAACACCTGCATCCTGCCACCTGCAGCCCATCACCTGCATCCCATCACCTATATCCCAACATAGGGCTTAGTCCGCTTCTCCATCCCTGAATTCCCCAAGAAGGACCACTTGGGACCCATGAGGTCTCCTGTCTTCAACAATGTTTCTAAGGCAACATGACAGCATACAGATGAAGAAAGCGGTCCCAAGTAACTTGGAAACCACATCAAAGGAATACAAACTCTAATGGGACCATGGCATAGCAGGCACCCAAGAGAGAAAGCAGGAGCTAAGAGGGCCAGTGTCCATGCATCTCGGAGTGAAAGGCCCAGAATGGCCTGCAGGCTCACAGCCACTTTCTGCCACCATCGGCCAGAAACAGGTCAGAAACAGAGGAGCACAGATGTTTTGGAGTACACTGTGTTGGCCAGACAGTGACATTCCATTGAGGATGGCCAGATGGCTGATAAGGTGACAGCGGGCTCCTGAGGTGGTGTCTCTTGGGAGATGCAGTCTGTGTCAGACTCCTATCAAGACACCAAGACCTCAAGAAAACTAGGATGAGCACATCTGTCATGGGACCAGCTCTCTCATGCCACCCCAGGAGCTATACAGGAAGACAGAGGTCTGTGGACACAAGGATAGTCGCATTCTACTTTCCTAAATTATTTTTCCTATTTTGTCAATTTTTTTTTTCTGTTGATTGTAGCAAATTAAGCAAAGGCAAGTCACTGGGAAATTATACCTGTGTTTGTCACAGTGGAGATGAGGGCAGTGTTAGTGTTCACTTACCTGCCAGGACTCCCTGCCTGGGCCTCCACCATGTGCTTTTTCCTCTGGCATCTTATGAGAGGTGCTTTGAGTGGGAGAGACTCTGGAAGCCACTGAAAGATGGTGCCACAACTCAGTGTGGAGCTCATCCTGAAGCAGACAGGTAGCCTGCAGCTGAGCCAGCTCCATCCCTCCCCACTGGGTCCCTCAGATCTGTGCAGATGCTGCAAAGAGGCTGCCCCACCTGCTGCTCCCTACCTGGGTATGAGAGCAGCTCAGCACCCACCAGGCACTCCAGTGGGCCTTATCTATGCTATCCTGTGCTGCTAATGCCACAGAAAAGGACAAAATTCAGCATGGCCAGGCTTGACATGTATCCTGGACGCCTGGCAAGGCTGTTGACCTGGACTTCAGAAGACTCTGGCATATGCATCCATGTGTGTATATGTACGCACCAGTATACTGTGCACATATCTGTGTGTGCAAATGCATGTGTGTGTACTGTGCCTCTGTGTAATGTGCACACAGCTATATGTGTGCTCTGGTATACACATATGCATGTGTTTGGGTGGTATGTATATGTGTGTCCTGGTACACTATGTACAGTGTACATGTGTATGTAGTAAGTGCACCCTGCATCTGTATAGTGTGCACACATCTATATGTGTGCTGTGGTATGCATGAGTACACACATTCTGGTTGGGCATGTGTACACGAGGACACACATCCAGGTGCACATATGCGCATGAGTGTAGATGTATGTACTTGTGTTCAAGGGTTCCCCCTGCACTGCATCAGCACACTTACCAGGAGTAAAAACTTCAGTGACTAACACTTTGAAATTCAGAACTAACCATCTGATTTTTAAAGATAAGTGATTTGGGGGCTGGGGATTTAGCTCAGCAGTACAGCACCTGCTTGGCAAGCGCGACGTCGTGAGTTTGATTCCTGGTACTGGAAAAAAAAACAAAAAAAAAAGAAAAAAGAAAGAAAGATAAGTGATTTTGCTGGGGGGTAGTTGGTACTGGGAATTGAACTCAGGACTTTGCACTTGCCAGGCAGGCGATGTGCCACTGAGCTATATCCTGGGCCCAATAAGTGATTGTTTAATTGAATTTTCTATCAAAAGTTTAGCTGTGTGGTTCAGATCCCTGTCAGAAGGACAGAGCACCCCCTGGCTCCAGAAAGGTAATAAGGACCCATGTAGTGGAGGTCTGCCAAGCCTAAGAAAGTATGCCTTGTTTGACAACTTCACTGCCCATTCTGTACACAGCATCCTGTCTCTTTATTAAATTATTCCCTTAAGATTAAAAAAAGAACTGAAGAAAAAATGGAAATAGAGGTTTTGCAAATGGGAAAGGGAAGAAGAACTGGAGGGAGGGATGGAGGGGAAGGGGACAGAAAAAGAATGAAGATGTGCTGCGTTCACGTACAAACTTCCCCTGATAAATGTAATCATTATGTACGTAAACATGTACTAATAAATAAAATAAAATTATAAAAAAATTATTCCCTTAAAACTAAATCCCTAGCCATATGAGCAGTGGACTCCTTCTGCTTAACTAGATCACACCTTTATGTTAAAAGAATAACTTATAAACTCAGCATTTAACCACATAAAAATGCTAATATGTGTTTAATTTTGTTGTCTCGTCATAGTAAACTCGACAGGAAGCAGAATAAGACCCACTGGGGGAAAGGCCAGGGCTGGCCTCGTGTCCAGACAGCACACAGAATCAACTCTGAGCCACGCGTTAAAGCTTCAGAGAGTTGGATGAACATAAATAGAAACTGCTGCCCCGAGCTGCTGTGCAGCAGAGTGGAGACGGGAAGTGAGTCTGATTTGGAGGAAGGTTGGTGGCCTCGTGACCCTGGACTCAGTTCCCTGAGAATCGGCCTTTGTAACAATTTGAGTTTAGGGACAGACAGGTTCTGTTTCTTCCACTAAACTTCAAAAATGAAACCACGGTACCCACGTCCTGGAGCCACCCCAGAAATGTGAAGCTGAGGGTTTGTGGAGTTAGAAACGCGCAGTCTTCAAACAACCCAGTTTGTTTCTTGGTTGTGCAAAGAGGCGGGTTTGCCCTGGGCTGTGCCTGGCCCCGCTACTGTTCTGGCTGGGCGATGTGCAGGGATCCGCCCGCCCACCCTGCTCTGCCTTCTGTCTATCCCAAGAAACACGTGGGACTTCAGAGAGGTCACTGACTTTGATTGAAATTTTGAAAGATTCGTACATCTCACATGTTGAGCTGTATAATGTATGTAATACTGAACACCTCAGAAAACGAAATGATAGTGGAGGACTTGCTTTGGGAGTCTGTGCTGTCTGCAAGCCCTCTCTGCCCAAGGCAGCTCCAGGGAGCCACTACATGCTCACCACAGGGCAGGGAGGCCTGGCAGCTGCCCGAGAAGCTGCTGGTCCCAGTGGGGACACCTGGCAGCTCACATTGGATTTAGCTCATGGAGGGCACATCTGAAGTCACTTTGTGCTGCCACCTGTAAAGTTTCCACTGTGGCTGATGGCCAGTAGGCTGCTGGTCCTGGGGCAGGCAGCCTGGGCTGATGGGCCAGTGGAACCAGAGAGCCAAGCTGAACTCCCTTTTCTTTTTTTTCTTGTGGTACCAGAAATTGAACTCATAACCTCATGCTTGCCAGGCAAGCACTGTGCCACTGAGCTATATCCTCAGCCCTGAACCCCTTTTCTCACTCTGCCCCCAGGATAGCGAAGGCCTGGTCTGAGCAGTGCACTAAGGCCATGAGGGAAACCCTTTCCTAGGCAACTTTCTTCCAGCAGATTGAGTCCTGGGCCTGGGTCTGATCAGATCCCCACACTTTACATAAATGGTCCTAGCTCAGCAGGATGGGTTTGCACTGCTCTCAGTCCACATAAAGGTGGCTCCTTTCTTCCTGAAAATGGGGTAGGGCTCTTCCTTCAGGGGCCTGTAGCAGGGCATCCCAGCCAAATCTCATCAGGGAGAGGGTCCTCAGTTAGCAGGCGTTCAGGGACTGGGCTGAGAAGAGGTCCCACCTCAGAGTCTGCCCCTGGCAACTACACGCATCCTTAAATCTGGCTGCTGCTACCATTAAAACGGACTCCTGCCACCTGGGAGACACCACACGGGTTCCCCAGCTTCCCCCACCTGCAGTGACCTGCGCTGGTGCTTAGGTCAGTCCTCCATCTGCTAGAAGCACATACCTGGCATAGGCCAGGGTGGGACTCATCCCAGCCTGTCATGCAGCAGCTACTAGCCTGGCACCATGATTGATACCGGGCACAAGGAATTCTGGTCACCCTTTTTGAAGACTGAGCCTGCCTGGCCCCCCACCATCCCACCAGAAGGATGGAAACACACTTCATTATCATGTACAACTCTTTTCATATTGTGTGTAAATGTGCACACGCACACACATGCACACACACATACACATCCTAGTCGTTTAAAAGTACGACCTTCACATTCATTAAGGCTATTTAAGGGGTATATTTTAAATGAAATGCTATATAATATTCAAAATTACCAGAGTAATGAGTTAACAGGAAAATTGTCTTTGCAGAAAAACTATGACTGTGATTTTCCAAAATAGGATTAGATTGTTCATGTGTATTAACCAAAAATAAATTCTACTGCTTTGCAGTAGAAACCGCACAACCAGTTTCCAAAAACAGAAATGCAGGGGCCTGGCATCTGTGTCTGCACACACAGCAAGTTAGCTCAGAGATGGGCTGGACCTGCGGCCAGCCACAGAACAGAACCCTCACACGCAGTACTGCAGGCCCCGTCCAGCCACCCCATGCTGATTTGCCTGTAGACATCTCTCGCTCGGAGCTGGTGGACATTCTCCAGTAATACAGCACTTAATTTAATAAAGGAACTCACCACCTTCAAATTGCAATAAATTTACCAAACATGTTCACTGTTTATGGAGAGGTTTACAGTAAGAAAGGGTCGACAGAAGCAGGCACATCCGTGTACAGAGTGTTCTGTTGGGTGGATTTTCACTTCCTCCAGCCCCATATATCGGCTGCTTTCATCCCTGTCCTCCCAGCCTAGGTCCTCGCAGGAAGTCACCCACGCTGGAAGTCACCCTCGCTGGCCGCTCTGTTTTTACCTCTGTTTTTACCGGGCACCTTCGAGCACTGCCCCAGGGAACCAAGGACTCCGCCAAGGTGAAAAGCAGTCGGAGAGCCGACCCAGAACATGGGTTGTAAACTTTGAATGGAATCCGGATACCAACCACACAGAGGAGAAACGGCGGCGCGGGCCCCTGGCGGCGCGCAGCGCTTAGCAGGCCCGGCCCGACTCCCAGGGGCGCGCGGCCTCGATGGGAGGCCGGCAGCAGTACGGGTAAGAGGCGTTGAGGTCGGGGTCCGAGGGCGCGTAGCCCGGCAGCTCCACCGACGGGTGCCCGCCGCAGCACACCTCCACGCCCACCTCGTCGCGAGCGTGGAAGACGCCCACGTTGATGAAGGACACAGCGTGGTGCGCCGCGAAGCCCGCGCAGTCCCCGGGGCCGGCAAGGTCCGACTCCTCCGCAGACAGGATGGAGGCCTCGCTGGGCCGCGGCTGCAGCCTCCGCGCCCGCTTTCCCCGCCGGCCGCGCCGGCCGCGCCGGGCCTGCGAAGACTTGTAGTTCTTGACGAGCAGGAGGCTGAGCAGGCCCAGTAGGCACTCGAGCGAGTTGAAGACGGTGGAGAGCACCAGGCCGCGCTGGTAGTCCTTGAGCTGGCGGCACTTGGCGGACGTGGCGCTGTCCAGCGGGCTGCGCGCGCGCGACGCAGGGCCCGGGGC